>NC_068358.1:74854695-75009695 GCF_020536995.1 Dreissena polymorpha
TGTATGATCTTGATAAACTGCAAGCGAAAATAAGCAGCCCATGATGGAGACTAACATGTAAACACAATTTAGTATCCAACGTTTCATCTTAATACGTTCAACTTTACTTTAAATGCACTTGCTTAAAGTTGAATACAGTATTTTCCCATTTCATAACTGACTGATCTCAAATGAAATAGATGGTATCCGTTATATATTATTATAATTATTTCTGGCTGAAATAATTTTATCTAATTGTGATAATAAATCTGAATGTCATTCTTTTCATCTTTATTAACCAGGGCTCTTAAACAATCTTGCCCAGTCGGACTGTATTGAATATAATTGAATATAATTACATTTTATTTAAAATTTAATTCATAATTATAACAGTTAAGCACTACACAATAGAAGAAGAAAACATAAATTACCACTTATCAACATGTGCATTGTTAATTGTGTATCGATTCGAGGGTCAGAGAGCAAACACATTAAAATTTTATTATTTCATCATAATACGTAACTATATTATATCTTTTTTTCGTCTGCAATTCTGACAGACGTGTATCATAAAAAGCCAATAATATATCATTCAAAATAAGGATTGATTTAAAACAGATTAATACTTTCTGTATTATTCAACGACAAACGCCAAACAGTTTAACTACGCAATTTATTATCTTAAAGGTTTGGCATAATAATGTCAAGGCTGGTATTTTACAGGTTCCCCCGAGAACGGCGGGAAATTTAAGTACATACATCACTTCTATTCGTTATCATAAAATGGTGTTTTCAAGGCCAGAGTAAAAACCAGAGATAAAACTTCACTGAATGTAAAATAACTCTGGAAAACTGTACCCGAAACCCACCAATATTAACAAAAGTTTACTGATCAAAGTCTAGCAAATTCGCTTACACGGGTACAGTCAATTACGCAGGAACCTGTCGTCGGGGGCCGAACTAAGTAGATCATTGGACAGACTGACGGTGTGCCGTACGCTGTTATAAGTCCCAGCCATGACGATGTGGGTTTCTAATGGAGTTCGTAATTCTCGACAACACTGTAACATAACAAAAATCTGGCAAGCATCGTGTTACAATAAAAATTAAGTGGGAGGGTGGGTGGTAAATGTAAACTCATAGCGCGACCTACCCTGTGATGCGAGGAGCTAGTAAAAGAACGACAATTTGCATGGGCAGTGGTTTTATACTTAGTGGACGAGTATATGTGTTAGAGTTGACTGGGTAGGATAGGTTATAAAATTGGGGTTCGGGTTTCGGCGATCCCTTAGGAAAAACGCGTTTGCGTTGAATAAGACAGTTTATTCTTGAGCGAATAAACATTATTATTATGCAAATGAGAGAACAGAATCCTGTGTATTAACGGATTATACAAGGTTAACAACATAAAAATCTGGTAAAGTGTATCAACATTTTGTAAGAGGCAAACACTTCATACAAACAATATCAATATTCAAGATATGTACTATAATGCCCTTTTTTTAAACACAAGCTTATGTCCGGACCAGCAAAAACAACACGTAATCACGGTGTATATAAATGTCATGTTGAACGAGTTTAAAAGTTTTTTTTAATTTATTCTGAAATTCGGTAAACAAAATAATTGATATCATTGCCATTTAAATGTATTTCCATAACAGTTTTATTAAACCCTCATTAAACACTGTTAAATGAAGTGTTTGTAAGACATTAACTATTATGTACAAAGTTTTCATACATTCAGAGAAGGGCTTGACAAATTTGATTTTTTGTATAGCACTGAGTGACTTTTGTATAAACGAGCATTGTAAAACACGATTTCAATAAAATGTTTACATTTTTATTTGCACTTCTTCCTCCGCGTACTTGCTGCATGCTGAAAAGGCAACGGTGCCATGCAGTTTTCCTTCCCGCCACCCCAAAGACCCGCAAAGAGCACTGTTTCTCTTAGCATCTATAATCGATATGACGGAAAACAATTTTGGCCGGTTAGTTGTTATATCGGCAGCGGGACGATTATGGACGTCCGACCCGTTTATTTATGAATTGCTAATGTATAATCTTATCTGATGACAATAATTTATTAACTTATCATACGTTATATTTTATATGGCCCTCATGCATTTTCCGTTGAAAACATAGAGAATCGTTGCCGATGATTAATTTGGACAATAAATATCGTGCATTATTAATCGCAATATTGAACAACATATCAATATATTCATCTATGGAACAGATAACATTCGACCCTAACCTATATCCTCAAAATATTAGCTCCAAAACACCATGCGGTCGCTGTCAAGTGTGATGTTTTTTCTTTTCACAATTTTTTTTCAAATAAGTAATTATATTGGAATTAAAATTGTAGAGATCACGCGTACCAATCCGTTTTGACACCAATGGTGCAGCATATTGTTCACTGCTGGTATATTTATAAGGCTTAAATCAGTGCGACTTAAGGTTAATGCGAAAGGGTCATTATATTTACTGAAAGTATATATACAAGAAAGTGAACAATAAAATTGCATAACATAAAACGTATATTGATGAGTTATATTAAATCACATACTAAGTACTTAATTATTTACAATAAAACATTCAACAAGAGATACATAGTTAATACAACATAATACAAATATAAACATGAACCGATACATTCAGTTTACTCTACATGAATCCCCTGCACCGTAAAAGTGTTTGGTCATTGCAGGGTAACTGTTACTGTGTATTGACTAGACGGAGGCAAATGTCTTCATTCATGTCCTCCATTTTCCTCGTTTTCATTATCGAAAAAAATATGTGAAATTAAATGGGGAGGGGTCCAGTTTGAACATATCGTATATTACTTCCATATGTATGCAATTTAAGTTCTCGGATTGAATGCGAACAATCCATGTTCGGATGCATCGACACAACAGATTGGGTCTATTCTGCAAAGGCTTGTTGGATATAAATTGGCACCAGGTGAGGACGGTGGTTGCGACCACTACCTAACCGAGGAATGGTATCTCTTCGATGGTGACGTCTTAGCTTCAACAAACCAACGGTGCGGGGCAGTTAGAAATTGTAATCGTGACAGTAAGTAAAACATACTACAATAGTTTGGCATAAATATGTGTAAACTCGTTTTGATTCACTCAACTTTACGGTGAATAATAGTAATTTTTCGTAATTAGTTGCCGTCACAAGAAATCATGTACACAATGTCATATGAACCATTAATGATTATAACCGTTATTTTTTACAAGATAACTTCAAACTACCAGATAAGTTGAACATTGCAACTGACATCGAACTGTGTAGAAATGGTCCTGGCGGTGATTGTGACGATCGAATGCAATCATCGGTTATCAAATGCGATGATGATAAGTATGCATTTCGTCTAGGACCGATGTCTGGTTGCATTGAAGCATATTGTTTAGGTTAGAACGCCTTGTTTACCGTAAATATTTGCTTATGTTGAACTGACACATCGTAAATAATACGTATAGAAAGAATATACCAAAATCGGTAATGCTTCGAAATTCTATAGATGTTATTTGTTTTGATCTAATTACAATATTGTATATCGCTGCGAAATAAAGCTATTATATTATTCAATTTGCAGAACGAATTTCAAATGGACCTATGCCAACTGGTTAGTAACACATACTATATACACAGAATAATGATAGTACTATGCTTGTGTTAACTATTTGTTGTTTTACAAGTTCAATTATATTAGAAACTCTTCTCTGAACACTATTTTATAACAAACGTATGGTATAATAATCATTGTAGCATTCACGCATAACAATAATTCATACTAAAACAGGATTATTTTACTGTATTTTACATCCTTCATACTAAAGGACAGCCTCTTGACATCACGTGCATTAAGCCGGTTATAAATGTAGCAGCCAAACGCTTGAAAGATGAAAATGAGCTAAAGTACTACTGTGACTTTAACCCGACTGCAAACACAAAATTCCGTTACAAGGTTTCATGGACAATTTCTCAAAGTTCCCTATCAAGCCACGAACTGCATCGCTCGAAACCAGTGAGATATCTAAGCCAAGAAGATTTCCGGGGGAAGACAATGATGACTGAAAAACAGCTCAAAGCACCCACGTATTTTGGTTTGGGAGTAACAGCAAGTACTTGTGTCCCCACCAATGGATACATTACACATTGTAAAACTGTTTTACAAAATGTCAGCTCGATCGTCATGACGTCTTAGACATTCGAAACGAAATACAGTTTAATAACTATATTCTTTATTGCGTAATTTATCAATGTGTTTCTTAAATACTTACTTGCTTTCTTACCTTTGTGCTAACTTACTTATTCACTCACTCACTCACTCACTCATTCATTCACTCATTCATTTACTAACTTACTCCCTTACTTACTTATTTACTTGCATGCTTATTTAGTTACTTACTTACATACTTAATTACTTACTTATTTACGTACTTATTTACGTACTTACTTACTTGCTTACTTATTTACTTACTTACGTACTTATTTATCTACTTATCTTCTTACTTACTTGTATGCTTATTTAGTTACTTACTTACATACTTACTTACTTACTTACTTACATACTTACTTATTTACTTATTTACTTACTTTCTTACTTACTTACTTACTTACTTACTTACTTACTTACTTACTGACTGACTGACTGACTGACAGACTGACTTACTTACTTACTTACTTACTTACTTACTTACTTACTTACTTACTTACTTACTTACTGACTGACTGACTGACTGACTGACTGACTGACTGACTGACTGACTGACTGACTGACTGACTGACTTACTTACTTACTTACTTACTTACTTACTTACTTACTTACTTACTTACTTACTTACTTACTTACTTACTTACTTACTTACTTACTTACTTACTTACTTACTTACTTACTTACTTACTTACTTACTTACTTACTTACTTACTTACTTACTTACTTACTTACTTACTTACTAACTTACTTACTTACTTACTTGCTTGCTTGCTTGCTTACTTACTTACTTACTTATTTACCTACCTCATTCCATCCTTCCATCATTCCGCACTTACTTCTTTTTTACTTACTTTCTAATTAACGTAAATTATCTATTCATTCATGCACTTCCTAATTGAATGCATTGATGAATGATGAATTAATGATGAATTCAATAATTAATGCATGACAAGATTGAGTTTTAATTAAGTCAACAATTAATTAATTAATATGTAGATTGCCTGCTCTATTACGGCCAGCAAAGAGGTGGCAACCCCGGAAAGCAATCCCGTGATAAGTGAAGAGAAGTTCTGTGGAATCAGGGTAAGTAGTTTACCAAACACTTCTACTTAAGCGGGCCCTGGACAATCTAGGTACATGCTACACAACAAAGCAGCAATTGCGTGAAGCCTGATCTTTATGAACAGAGCAGAGCGCGATGGTTTCGATACATTGAGAAAAATACACACATAATTTTATACTTTTGTCCTCAAGTAAATATATTTTCAACTTTTCATTAACTACCGGTATCAATGCATATTAAATAAGGTTTCCATTTATCATCAGCCATATTGATCATTATAATATAAACGGCCGAGTGTAGATGCTATATTTGAATATTTTAAATCTAAATAATAAGCAACACATATAATACCTTAAATAGTTCATAAACCTTAGTCAATTATAGCAATTGTGACGCATGCGCACAATAACGTAGATATCCGTGAACCGCTTTTCATACTCAAACCTAGTGAATTTGGCTTATATTTCATCGTTGACTAACCTTAATGAATGCCATTGAATTATTTTATGTTTGTTTTGTTTGTTTTATAGACTTTGAACAACTCGAACTACGTACATATTTCGAACGACAGAGGCGCAGATATATTTTTTGAACTAACAATTCCGTTTGGGCGTGAAAAGGGCTTTGAAAATCAGAATGCGTTATGTTACTTGCATATCACCCTTTTTATTTCGAATTCTGATACAAATTGCAATATCCCAGATATTGTGCAGCGGAAAGGTACCAGAAATTCGTGTGACATTAGATTCCATATAAATGATGTTTGGAAACCGCAAAAACTTCACATTCAGCCAATGTATTCAAAACTAACGGCAAATTTAAATAAACCCATGACACTGATTCTAGCCACTTCCAAGTATGAAGCTCACCGACTGTTCAGCGACTATGCAGTACAAACGATGCAGGTATACTTTTGATTCTATATGTTGACATCAGCGGGATGTTAATAAATGCAGTAAAGCTCTTAGTCATTGTGCGCATGCTTCTAGTTTTCGCGATAAGTCATAGCGATTATATGGGGTCGAAATATTTTCGCGCAATATGCATGATAAGAGAATCAATGCGCCTAAGGATCCACAATTTGCACGTCAACGAGAGTCACTGGGACTATATTGTACCGGTTTATATTTTTATATGAAAGCAGACTAGTTAAAGATGAACAAGTAATTAACGTTTACGTTGGTTCCATTTTTATTCGTTGGAAACCATATAAGTATTTAACTGGCATGCACGTAGATTCTATTTGATAGTAAAAATAGCAAAGTTTCACCTTAGAAATATATTTATTGTTTTATTTTAAATCTACCATAAGCCCGTAATTATTTCTTTCATGTTTCCTGTTGGTACGAAAAAAAATTGTTTTCATTTATAAATTGTACAAAAAACCTGTTATGCATGTATCATAAATGCAATGTGCATACATTTTATGTGACACAATTTAATGTAATATTCGTGTTTTCCTCAATTGATTATGTATCTGATCATTATCATTCACATATATTTGTACACTTTTATGATGTACTTCTCGTGTTTGATGTAGTGGGTAGTGAAGTTAATGCAACAAACGCATTTCTATCACGATATGTCTTAATTCCATATTTTGTAAAATGTACTAAAGAAAACGAAAAACAAAAAGTATTTGTATAAACGGGTAGCATACATACACGCGTTACATGGAATATTAAATTGTTAAATGATACGTGCTTTGTTCTTAGGTCGAAGTTTTAACTGAACTTTCTTAACAACAAATATTGCTACGCTATATGTGACCCGCATATGCTGACATTCGACGGACTTTGAGTATCAGATTTAACATGGTCACTTTTTAAACATTAACTTAACTATAAAACGATTGCATAAAATTAATTTAATGGATTACAGCTGAATACTTTGTCTGACTTATATAAACAATAACTCTGTGTTCCGTAATCATTGGTGAACAAACTAAAAACGTGTATCGTTGATTATTTTAAATAAATTGTAAACGATGGTCAATTAATGATAGCCTATGTATCATTTGAATTCATTATGTAATCTAGTGCATGTGTTAACTTGATGGGCAGCTGTAGAAAAATGACTTTAGATTCAAGAACATTATACTCTAATTATTACAAACGTTTATTTGTTTCAAAGGTTGCGTAGTTGAAGTATGCGTGATGAACAACTTGTTTCCACACATGTCAATCCAATAAGTATACAATGTTATTAAATCATCGCACTTGGACATGACTTTTTAGCTTTTAAACTATTATATTCAATAAGCATATGTTATCTGAGATGTTCAAAAAGCGTGTGAGGTAATAAGAGTGGTAATGCTGGTGAGTTTAGATGGACATGATTTCAATAAACCATTACTGCGAATGGGTTTTTCAAAGCCGAATTTGAAAACCTGAAACCTTCATTGATTTATCAATCTCATTCCGGATATGATAAAATATGTTTTGTTGAATTTCAGTGCGTATGAAAACCAGATGGCAGGGACCTTTGATTTGTACATCAACACCGAGTATAATCAGAAGGTAAGATTTTGTTTACATTTGTTATAATAATGCATCGAACGGGGTCGTTAAAATGCGATTCCAGGTCACGGTTATACGTATCACGTATAAGTATAAGTAATGAAACGTAAAATAACATGATCATGCGATCAAACACAATCAAATAAAAGTCGCTATTTTTGGGTTATTTTGATGTTATTAAGAGGCGTTGAGTCATTACTAACATATTATATATAACTTGCGTGGTTAATCCTGGATAAACGACCTTTATTCGTTTTGCTGGCTATATCTATGATAATTGTATCCGTTTGATAAACCACAGTAATTATGTTATGGGAACTAAAGTCTGTTGAGTCGATTGCTTAAAGTTGCGGTAAGTCCTACATGAATTGCATATGTTGTCAAAACATCATACGTGTATACTATCCCGTGGATCATCGATACATTGTTTAGAATAAAAAATGTATAAATCTGCATTTAGATAAGGTGATTCAAAATCACAGTACCACGATTATGTTTTTGTGTTTAACTAAATTTGAATGATGACAAATACAAATTGTAATGCTTTAGCTGCACTTTACAGCGTACTTTAAGGAGGAAAAATTTACACATTTATTTGATTTATATTATTTTATTTTATTAAATTATATGCAACACCATAAATCTTAATCGAGATAACGTAAATAAATTATAAAGCTTAAGTAACGAAATATTACGATTTATGATCCTCGAGACAGAGAGTGTATAGTAAACAGCCAAAGCAGTGCAGCTTAGTGTTCTTTGACTAAATACGACATTTCTGCACACACACCTTTTTAAAAGTTTATCAAACCTATGCATGTTATATATTCATTATTCAGGTACAAATACGAACAAAAGTCTGTTCCAACAATGTACAAACACCGTTCTGTGTTTGCGGAGTTGCAGTCTAAGCTGGAAATGACTTGTTTGCTTTAAGTACTTGTACAAACACCCTTCTTGACGTCAGGTTTGTAAAGTGCGATGACAGGATTCTCAGAGAAAAAATAACGAAATTCTCAGAGACGTTTTACAGAGTAAGTATCATTTTTATAAAAACGGATTGTTCTTTAAATTGCATTTGATTTTGAAAACACACCATATTTATCGATATATTAACACAATGATATATACCCGCTATCTGTACTTGGTGCATCATGTTTGTATATGTTTCCTTGCCTAGCGGAACATATGTGGAAATACATTTGGGCATAATGGCACGCCGGGTATGCGAATACTTCGTTTACGGATGGCACTTCACTTACAGAGAACAACAAACGCCACGCGCGAGAGGTGAGTTCTTCAGCTTTCTTGTATTTATGTTCTGTTTATTTGGGTTTTAGACACAGAACATTGTTTGGGTGATTAATGGTATAGCACTTCGTATTGCGAAGAAAGAAATTCGCGGAAAAACGGTGAATTATTTAAAAAAAACGATAAAATTTCATCGATAATCAGCATGAATTGAATGATCAGTACATATTTAAACAAAATAAACATACTTGGAAATAAATCAAGAACGTGCTTACTATTCGAAATAAAAGATCAATATATCCAGTAATGTTACAACATGTTACATTTTAGTTTACTAATGTATTTGAGAAAATTCAAATGTTTTAAGAGTCGCATGCACATTTTTCATCTGCACTTCGTTTACCGATCATCTAAAAAACAATGGCACTTCGTTTCCTGACATCTAGACACTTTTTTCCAGATATAACACACTCGTATTTTTTGAATCAAAAATGCAGAATTCGCTGTGGAATACTGTTAAAGTAAGCAGGCAATAAATAAAAATGTATGTACTTAGTACGCAAATAAAAAACGAATAACCGAAGCATGTTCTTATCCCTTTGAAATATGATTATGATTTGGTATAAATGTGAAAGATAAATGTTAAACAAATTGGATATGTCTAATGAGTAAAATCTATATGACCATATATTTTAAATTACGTTCTAAGCGGTTGATCTAAAGCATTTATCTTTATGTCCAAATGAAGGTACTATGGCTATTTTCTTTTATATTAGATAGCATGTCATGAATAATCACTCTGCTTAAACTGCCTCTCAGAGATTAATATCAGCAGCGATGCAGGTTCGAAATTCTATTGGAACTTTTTGGCTCAATGCCAATAAACGAAAATAGCAATAAAAGAACGGGCGGGGTTGATTTAATCACACGATAGTGGTGTAAAAATTATGCATATCCGTCTTTTTTTTAATATAAACACAACACATGCTGCATATGAAGTTCTATCCAATATAGCACCCTAAACTTCGTTTGTGTGGGTATACTAAGTACTGACTCCATAATATGACATTTAAACATTTTATGTACGCATTCCTTTTTTTCCAGAATCAGTTGATTTTACGATTTAATTTTAACCGTGATTCTTAAAACTCAACCAATACAGTGATTTAGGGTCAGGTGAATCGCACTTCGAGCAAACGTTAGCGTTGCGTAAAGGGAAGTGCTCCCTATAAGCAGGGCTCAAAATACAGGGAGTTTTACCATTCTCTTTTTAATTTTGTTGCTACGCATAAGTATCGTCTTGATGATGCGATTCAAATAAGCACAACCGACATAGGATTTTATGAAGAACAAATGTGTATTTGCGTCATAAAGACCCCTTCACTACCGTTATCTAGAGCCCTGCTATAAGTAAAATTAAACACGATTGTGTTGATTCGCATTATCCGTACACATTTATTTAATAATAAATATTATCTTATTTGAAAATTGCAATTATAATAAACATAGTATAAATTAATAGTCATGTGATTTTTGAAAAATATATTTTTAAAATGTTTCGTATGAATAGCCATAATATAAATAAATGCATTTGAGGTAGAAGATAAAACTCAGTTATTAGAGTGCCCGCTTTGTTGAAAGTCTCCGTAATCTGAAGTGCCCTTTATCGGTAAACAAAGTGGCTGCAACTTTATGTATGCCACCTATTACAAAATGTACTATCTTTGTTTATATTTCATTGAATGCTATCAAAATTTCAGTATTTGAAGCACAGTGATTACTCTACATGCTGGAATAGCAAAAAAATTCTTGCAATAATTCTAAGTAGTTTTATTTTGTTAAAATGTTTACTGATCATCCAGTTTATGCTGTTTTCCGATCAAATTTTCTATTTTTTGGGCAAAACTGTTCCATTCTTCCGTGAAATTGTGTATTCCCAATACAAAAGGATACACCATTTATCGACTCGACCATGTGTCTTGTCTTAAAAACTAATCTTTAGGATATAACTTTAAATAAAACAGAGGAACTTACCTCTAGCGCGTGGCGTTTGTTGTTCTCTGTTAGTGAAGTGCCATCCGTAAACGAAGTATTCGCATACCCGGCGTGTAATGGGAGACAATATGAACGTCTACGTGTACCCTTCAGTGGCTGACTTTATGAAAACCTCTGGCTTATGCGGCTTGTTTGATGGAACGACTACCAACGATCGCCTCAACAGGCCCGGTTTTAACGATCCGGACCCAAACACAAGCTGGATGTACGTAAATAAGCAAAGCCGTATTGAAAAGCAACCAATTTGTGTTTACGTCTGTACTGACAACTTAACTTTTTTCATTTTATTGTGTATTTATTTTACGTCACAGGGTGAATACCGTTGACGATTTGTTTCACGAATATGTCGCTTTGAGGCCTTGGCAAGATACATATCGTTTTATGTCCCCCACTATAGTAGTGGGGGACATATTGTTTTTGCCCTGTCTGTTGGTCTGTTGGTCTGTCTGTTGGTCTGTTGGTCTGTCTGTTGGTCTGTCTGTTGGTCTGTCTGTTTGCGCCAACTTTAACATTTTGCAATAACTTTTGCTATATTGAAGATAGCAACTTCATATTTGGCATGCATGTGTATCTTATGAAGCTGCACATTTTGAGTGGTGAAAGGTCAAGGTCAAGGTCATCCTTCAAGGTCAGAGGTCAAATATATATGGCCAAAATCGCTCATTTTATGATTACTTTTGCAATATTGAAGATAGCAACTTGATATTTGGCATGCATGTGTATCTCATGAAGCTGCACATTTTGAGTGGTGAAAGGTGAAGGTCAAGGTCATCCTTCAAGGTCAGAGGTCAAATATATGTGGCCCAAATCGCTTATTTTATGAAAACTTTTGCAATATTGAAGATAGCAACTTGATATTTGGCATGCACATGCATCTCATGGAGCTGCACATTTTGAGTGGTGAAATGTCAAGGTCAAGGTCATCCTTCAAGGTCAGAGGTCAAATATATGTGGCCCAAATCGCTTATTTTATAAATACTTTTGCAATATTGAATATAGCAACTTGATATTTGGCATGCATGTGTATCTCATGGAGCTGCACATTTTGAGTGGTGAAAGGTCAAGGTCAAGGTCATCCTTCACAAGTTCAAGGTCATCCTTCAAAGTCAAACGTCATATAGGGGGACATTGTGTTTCACAAACGCATCTTGTTGTACATGCAATGAACGCTCAAACAGCCCAACAAACATTGCAACGTGCGACGTGGATATCGAGAAAACCTGCACTACCAAATCACATTAGGTGGACAGATGTGTACACTCCTCTAATAAAAAAGGCGATCTCACTATGGAGAATTTAGACCGACAGACGAGGCTGATTTCCATAAAACTGTCAACGTTGCGTTTGTGTCAAAATACCGCGGCGCTATTAACCATCGGGAGGTATTTTTGTTTTAACCGTGCTTAATTGCCAATTATAATTTTTGATACAAAATCAATTTTATAACGTGCACATTTAATGACAATAATTTTTTTTCGATCATAAACCGTTGTAGGAGCGGTCAATAACAAATAACACGGAAGAAGAGGCGAGGAGTGATTGCATGCACCTTCTGAGCACCACTGCGTTTCAAAAATGTTCAAGTATTCCAGGTCTAGACTTCACATCAATCATTAATGATTGCGTCTTCGACGCTAATGTTCTAATGTCTTACAATGTGTATACAAAATTACATTAATACTGCTACTACATCTGTAGGCAAAAATAGCAATGATAACACCAACAACATAAATACTCAAACAACAATTTCACACGTAACATCAGCTACCACTAAAACCATTAATAATAATTTATTTGTTGAACTATTTTGTTATAGATAACAAAAACTATGGACTGGGCAATGCCACACTTAAAAACAATAAAATCCTCATGCATGCAACAAATCGATATGCAAAAGATGCCGCCGAAGGAAGATTTAGATGGAATGACTATCACTATCAACGGAACATCGTATTCCAACCTTTCTGTTTACAACGCATCTCTCTCGCTATCATCCGTAATTACTCAAGATATGTTTGAGGAAATTCGCATGGTGTCATGTCCAAGGGAGTGCAGCGGATTTGGAGACTGTACCAATGGTAAATATTTACGAAGTCAATTCGTTTTAATACAAATTAAAAATATTCATGTTGTTGCGTTTGCTTTATAAAACCGAGCATGATTATGGATTCATACATTAAATTTTAATTCTCTGACAACCAATAATTTCAGTATTTGCAATTGCGAAATGCATACATATTAGACTATTGGTAAAGACCGGTCAAAGACGGTGACCACCGCCGTCATCATTAAATATTGTTTTGATTGATGTATATCCTCCGCCGTATAATATAATCTCACAGTTACTAAGCTTGGATATCGTTCACAATAAAACGCACGTTATCGAATATAAAAGCCTTGGTAGGCCATGCATAATTTAGTATACATGTTTTATAGTGACTACATGTACTATATGTAGCGTACAAGGTGGTTGAAGAAAGCGCTTAAAACCGCATCTGTACATACTTTTTTAAATAACTGCCACAAAAGTGTATGTAAAGTCAGCCATTTTGTATAGACATATCAAAACGTTTTCTTTTGTGTGGTTTATGCGGTTTCTACATTAATCGGATCCTTATATAATCAGCATCAAATAATTGTATATTCTGAACTTAGTTTCGAAAAGTTTAAGATTTTATTTATGTCAATTAAGATAATCGGTTCACCCCCTTCGTATACAGACAGGTAGATATAATGGAAACATGGATATTGAGGGTGAATTTCATTTTGTATGCATTTGTTCAACATTTGTTGAAAGAAGAAAGAACGACACAAAAAATATTACTATTATAACATGGGTGATAAGTTGGTTCCTTTTTCCTAGTTCCTTATTCCTTTTTCGAATAAGGAATAAGGAACTGTTCCTTATTCCTTATTCACGCGTAACATATTTGTTATAGGGTTTTAAAGAACAATAATGCAAACATTTCTGAAGTAAATCAAAACAAAATTACTCGAATACATTCACTTTATGTATTTATGTATAACGTATGTATTACGTAACATATTCATGTTTCTTGCGCTTGCATAGGATTTCTTGTTTAAACCGAACCGATATTTTCTAATTCGAATACTAACTTTACATCAACAAAACCTAAAGCATATACTATTATATTACATGTATGTGATAAAAAATCAATAGTGTACATTTAAACATGTTTGTTTTTATTTATAATCCTTTTCCTTATTCGAGGCTGAATAAGGAAAAAGGAACCAGTTCCTTATTCCTTATTCAGGCCGAATAAGGAACTGACATTTTCTTACTTAAACATCAATGAAATTGATCCAAAATTAACCACATACAAATGAACATATTAATTATATATAGGTTGTATATGTTAAATTCTAATTGCAAAACATTTCTACTAAGTTTAAAGTGATGATTATCCAGTTCTTTATTCAGTGTGAATAAGGAATAAGGAACTGGTTCCTTATTCCTTATTAAAATCGAATAAGGAACTGGAACTTTCTTTCTATAAATTATAAGTCAAAATAAACCAACGTAACGAATAACTTAACGAAAATTATTGTAAATGTATGTCGGGTGAAACAAATATTAATTCCAGTACAGTTTACTTTGTTTTATTTAGTAATAACATAGTTCCTTATTCCTTATTCAAATCGAATAAGGAACTGGAATCTTCATACTAAACACAATATTAAATAGACCAAAGGGACCAATAAATAAATGAAAATCATTGTAAATGTAGATTGGGTATCAAAAAACATTAATTGCAGCACATCTCTATTAAGTTTCATTTAATGATAACATAGTTCCTTATTCGGATTGAAAAAGGAATAAGGTACTGGTTCCTTATTCCTTATTCAAACTGAATAAGATACTGGCTTTTTCCTACTAAACAAACTATTTAAATGAACCAAAGAGACCAATACATCAATGGCAATCATTTTAAACGTAGGTTGGGTATAAAAAACATTATTTGCTGTACATCTCTAATAAGTTTTATTTAATGATAACATAGTTCCTTATTCGTATTGAAAAAGGAAAAATGAACTGGTTGCCGCATTGAAATCGCTTTGCATCCTTAATTATATCCCCTTGTAACTGTTTAGGTATAAGAACGGAATGGGATAGCTAAATCATGACAGCTATTCAGCTATCGGAAAGTCTTATCTAGAAGTTAGGGTCAGAAAAAACTTCAGGAACTGTATCATGCATATAGATAAAAAAAATCTTACATTAAAAATAGCCAATACTAACCAATATATAGCTGTGCTATTCTAGAATGATCCGAATTTAAATATCCGAAATTATGGCCTCTGAATAAGGAATTGGCGTAAAGTTAGTTCCTCATTCGGAAGTCTGTATTCCGGACAGTCACTTTCGGATATGTTGTATTTTAGATGTAGTGTGGGTTATTTAAGCATGATTATGTTATATGGACGTATTCTGTAACATTTCTTTTTATATTCTATGTGACGATACACGCTGAATACAATTATAATGAAGACGATAATAAGGAAATGGTATTGCCTTTCTCAATCATGAATTAAAATTAACCAAATAATAGTAAATGTCGATGAAAATCAGGGTTTATGAAGGTTCGAAGTTAAAAATATTTATTGCTATATATTTCAACCTAGTATTATTTAATAATAACACAGTTCTTTATTCGGTGCGAATAAGGAATAATGAAATGGTTCCTTATTCCTTATTCAAATCGAATAAGGAACTGGCATTTTCATACTAAACAAACTATTAAAATGAACCAAAGAGACCAAAAAATCAATGAAAATAATTGTAAATTCAGGTTGGGTATCAAAAACATTTTATTGCAGTTCATCTCTACTATGTTTCATTGAATGATAACCTAGTTTCTTATTCGGATTGAAAAAAGAATACGGGACTGGTTCCTTATTCCTTTTTAAAATCGAATAAGGAACTGGCATTTTCTTACTAAACAAAATATTTAAATGAACCAAAGAGACCAATAAATCAATGAAAATCATTGTTAATGTAGGTTGGGTATAAAAAAAAACATTAATTGCTGTACATATCTAGTAAGTTTCATTTAATAATAACCTAGTTCCTTATTCGGATTGAAAAAGGAATGAGTAACTGGTTCCTTATTCCTTATTCAAATCGAATAAGGAACTGCCTTTTTCTTACATGCACACCCCACACCCACGCACCCACGCACCCACACGCGCGCACGCACACACACACACGAATAATTTGAACCGAAGAGACCAATATATAAATGAAAATCATTTTAAATGTAGGTTGGATATCAAAAAAATGTATTGTAGTACATTTCTATATAGGTTTTTGCGTCATGATAACCTGTGTTTTTTTTCGTGGCAAAAAGTAACCAGGTGTACTAACTTCGGAAACAAAAAAGGACTGGTTTCCACAAAGACAACCGCTATTTTGTCGTTTATCACGACCTTTAATCTGGTGGCAATGTTGAAGATCGCCGGATTTACCGTTGGCATCCAAGATAAAGAAGACGCGTTTTCGGAGATAGAAAATATATTTAAATATAAGCACTCAAGTAAAGCTGGCGTACGTATTTGTTCTTTTAATTTGAAAACAAAATACGAAAGAATCTCAATGAAACTTTCCAGAGGCCTGTGAGTCGCTGCTTCCGGTGCAGTCTCGCCTTTATGGTGACGTCAGTGACGTCGCACTGACGAGAACGCTGTACGAAATATTCCACCAGCAATTTGTACGAATAAAGTCGGAACTGTTACGATAAGATCGGCGAAGGACTGTTTACCAAAGAAGACATCGCCGTTTTGTAGACCCCACAGTCAAAAGTCGTGTTCTGAGGTTTAAGGTCGCCGGATATACCGTTGGTCTGAATGACTGAGAAAACGCGTTTTCGCACTTTAACAACTCTATGAAGAATACACACTTTTACAGCTAGTATGCGCGCATGCGTTTGAATTATAAAATAAAAGATTGAGGCATCTCGATTAAACTTTAAAATGTTTTGAGGAACCTAGACCGCTGCTTCCGGTGCAGTATTGCATTGAAATCGCTTTGTATCCTTAATCATATCCCTTTGTAACTGTTTATGTATAAGAACGGAATGTGATAGCTAAAACATGACTAGTATTCAGTTATCGGATAGTCTTCTACAGAAGTTAGGGTCAGAAAAAAAACAAGAACTGTATCAGAGAGATAAATTTAAAAAATCTTACATTAAAATAGCCAATAATGACAAATATATAGCTGCGCTATTCTAGAATGCTCCGAATTTAAATATCTGAAATCTTGGCCTCTGAATTAGGAATTGGCGTAAAGTTAGTTCCTTATTTAGAAGCCTGGATTTCGAACAATCACTTTCAGATACGTTCTGTTTTAGATAAAGTGTGGTCTATTTAAGCTTGATAATGTTCTATGAAAATGTTCTTAAACATTTATACTGTATATTATATTTTGCGATAAGCGCTGAAAATAAGTATTATGAAGACGATAGTAAGAGACTGGCCGTTTCATAATCAAACATAAATTAATTTTAACCCAACATTAATGAACGTCAAGGTTAATCATGGTGTATGAAAGTTGGATTAAAAAACAATACTTATTGCCGTACAATTCTACTTTGTTTATTAAAATGATAACCCGGTTCCCGTTTTTTTGCCACAAAATAATGCACAAGTAACCAGTTGCTATAACTAAGGAAAACTACATATAGGCCTGGTAATCAAATATAAAAGCGCGATTTATTCGCTTCCCGTGACCTTTTATCGCGCGCCAATGTTGTAAGTTGCCGGATATACCGTTTGCATCCAAGATCGAGAAACGCGTTTCCAGTTATAGAACATCTGTTTAAATGCAAACACTTAATTACAGATTGTTTAAGCACTTTTTAATGAAACTTTCCAGTCTAATAGAGGCACCCGGGTCGCTGTTTACGATGCAGTCTCGCCTTGATGGTGACATCAATTATGACTTACTGACGGCAACGTTGTCCTAAATATATCTGATGGTCCCCTACTATGTCGTTGGTCTGCAAGAGCGAGAGATATTAACTAACATTCAAAGGGTCAATACAGTCAATTACACACTTTTTTAAAAGCCAGTGCCTAATTCTACTGTAGCATAGATGTGAAATTCACTCCTCCTTGTTTTTTTTTGAATTTTAAATTGCACACCTCTTTTTCTATCTTGTCCCCATGACATACTTAGTCGAGGGAACGACTTACTAACTCGTGGGAACGAGTGAGCTATGTCGTGGTGACGACTTACTAAGTCGAGGGAGCGAGATTTAAAAAAAATAGGAGTGCAATTCGGTGCAGTAAATAAAGGAGGAATGAATGAAGCACAAGATGAGAACATTTAATCTAACTCTAGGGAACGATTTACTAACTCGTGGGAATTAAGTCGTTCCCATGACATAGCTAACTCATTCTCTCCTCTCGAGTTGTGCTTATTTTTATTTGCTGGAAAAGAGCGTCGAAGATACCACTCCTGACTTTTACTCGGCGGTTGAAGGCTCTCTTGTCAGTTTCCTGATAAGAATCAGCACTTGGTGTCTTAGGGGGACCTAAAGAACGCGCCCACAGTGGGACGGACACAATATCAACTACGCTTAGTGTAAGTAAAATAGACAATCCAGATGTCGTTGAACCACTAACACCCAATCACACTCTGAATGCAAAATCGCATATGTATGAGCCTTCACCTGGCAATTGTTAAGGAATACCTCATTTTTCAGAAACATTGGATAAGTATGCAATACATTCGATTTGAATAAGGAATAAGGAACCAGTTCCTTATTCCGTTTTCAATCCGAATAAGGAACTAGGTTATCATTAAATGAAACATAGTAGAGATGTACTGCAATTAATGTTTTTGATACCCAACCTAAATTTACAAAGATTTTCATTGATTTATTGGTCTCTTTGGTTCATTTTAATAGTTTGTTTAGTATGAAAAAGCCAGTTCCTTATTCGATTTGAATAAGGAATAATGAACCATTTCCTTATTCCTTATTCGCACCGAATAAGGAACTGTATTATTATTTAATAATACTATGTAGAAATATATTGCAATACATATTTTTTATTTCGAACCTACATTATCCATGATTTTCATCGGCATTTTATATTATTTGGTTAATTTAAATTTATGTTTGAAAAAGGCATACCATTTTCTAATTATCCTCTTCATAATACTTGTTTTTTCCGCGTGTATAGTGACGTACAAAATAAAAAGAAATGTGACACAATACGGCCATATAACATAATCATGCTTAAATAACCCACACTACATCTAAAATATGACATATCCGAAAGTGATTGTCCGAAATACAGGCTTCCGAATAAGGAACTAACTTAACTCTAATTCCTTATTCAGAGGCCATAATTTCGGATATTTAAATTCGGTTAATTCTAGAATAGCACAGCTATATATGGGTTATTATTGGCTATTGTTAATGTATGATTTTTTTCATTCATATGTCTCATACAGTTCTTGACGTTTTTTCTGACCCTAACTTCTAGAGAAGACTTTCCGATAGCTGAATAGCAGTCATGATTTAGCTATCCATTTCGTTCTTATACCTAAGCTGTTACAAGGGGATATGAATAAGGATGCAAAGCGATTTCAATGCTTCAGCCAGTTCTTTATTCCTTTTTCAATACAAATATGGAACTATGTTATCATTAGATGAAACTTATTAGAGATGTACTGCAAATAATGTTTTTTTATACCCAATATACAATAAAATGATTGTCATTGATTTACTGGTCTCTTTGGTTCATTTTAATAGTTTGTTTATTAGGAAAATGCCAGTTCCTTATTCGATTTGAATAAGGAATAAGGAACCAGTTCCTTATTCCTTTTTCAATACCCAACCTTTATTAACAATGATTTTCATTGATTTTTTTTATCCCTTTGGTTCATTTTAATATTTTGATTAGTATGAAAAAGCCAGTTCCTTATTCGATTTGAATAAGGAAAAAGGAGCCAGTTCCTTATTCCTTATTCAAACCGAATAAGGAACTATGTTATAATTAAATAAAACAAAGTAGAAATGTACTGCAATTAATATTTGTTACACCCGACATACATTTACAATGATGTTCGTTGAGTTATTCGTCTCGTCGGTTCATTTTGACTTATAATTTATAGAAAGAAAATTCCAGTTCCTTATGCGATTTGAAAAAGGAATAAGGAACCAGTTCCTTATTCCTTATTTACACTGAATAAGGAACTGGATAATCATCACTTAAAGCCTAGTAGAAATGTATTGCAATTAGAATTTTACATATACAACCAATATATAAATAAAATGTTCATTTATATGTGTTTAATTTTGGATCAATTTTATTGATGTTTATTGATGTTTAAGTAAAACTTGCCAGTTCCTTATTCGGTTTGAATAAGGAATAAGGAACTGGCTCCTTTTTCCTTATTCAGCCTCGAATAAGGAACTGTATTATAAATAAAAACAAACATATTTAAATGTACAAGTTTGATTTTATTATCACATATATGTAAAATAATAGTATATGCTTTAGGGTTTGTTGATGTCAAGTTAGTATTCAAATTTGAAAATATCGGTTCGGTTTAAACAAGAAATCATATGCAAGCGCGAAGACGAAACATGAATATGTAACGTTATACATAAAGTAAATGTATTCGAGTTACTTTGTTTTGATTAACTTTATAAATGTTTGCATTATTGTTCTTTAAAACCCTGTAACAAATATGTTACGCGTGAATAAGGAATAAGGAACAGTTCCTTATTCCTTATTCGAATAAGGAATAAGGGACTAGGAAAAAGGAACCAACTTATCACCCATATGGGTTTATAATAACCCATCTGTTATAAAGTATGTTAAATTGCTACAATCAACCAATAGGTCTGAACTAAAAACAACTGTGCTTATTTATTAAGGAATATTTGAATAGCAGATCGAATTGATTAAATCGTATAACGTAATTTTCCAAGTTTTCATCCTCTGTACTTCAATATAATTAAGTTTTGAATATATTTATGTTTGCTGACACTTATTTTCTGCGCGTTAACATGTTGACATATATCAATACCAACCACATGTGATGTTGACGATGAACATTGTAAAAGTCTAATAAAATGTCTGTCTGACTGTCTTAAACATGCTTGATGTTCAAGTCAAGTTTTTTTTCTCAGATAAAAGCATTGCCATCCATGCCAAATGTGAAAACAGATTGCAACAGAAAGCGTCCATTTATTTAAAAAAAAAACTCATAAACTTTTAAACTATGATTTAAGAGTATTAACATTTACTGCATTACACTTTGTATTATAAATGTGTTTATAATCAAAGCGCCATAGGCGCTGAAGGCCTGGGGCTAGATTTAGTGTGCTTGTGAAGAAGTTTAGTTCTTAAAAAAAAGATAGTTCGACTATGTATATAGATGTCAATAGTCAAACTATCTTTTTTTAAGAAGACATTTTGCCGGAAGTTTTTTATTGATTTAGTATGTGTATGCATTATTATGAACAGGTTTATTAAAATCAAGGCTGCGGCTGCATTTTTCAAAAAGTCACAATGGATAGTCGATCAATAAGTCATGGCCATCCTACATAGACGATGAAGACATTTGGCTGGAAACGAGATTATGACCCATCTGGGTCTGTCACTTTTTGTGTGTCATAAATGCTGAATGCTCGTTTTGGGTGAAATGACGTCCTTATTCAACCAGCATCGGTACTTGTTATGCTGATCAGTTTGTGTTGATAATATCTCCATTGATCGCGTATCTGGATGAACATAATTAATTTCAAAGTACGGAATTAATTGTACTAACATTAATCCGTAAATGCTCATGGTTGCCATGGGAACAAAAAATGTTCTTTTTTTCATATTTATTACTATTTTAAAGAATTTAAGCCAAAAAAGGCACAAAAATCAACACAATATTTTCTGGACAGATATGGAACATCATTAACATGTTTATTATATACATAAATATATGCACATTTTCTGGAAAAAGGTGTGTATTCAGAAATTGAACATTTTGTACAGCTATGAACTTAAAACTAAAACGAATAACTCCTCCTGATACAATTTGTGTTGTGTGTCTGTACTGCCAGACATTATTTTGTTTATTTAGCAATTCAATTTTGTTCCATGATTGATAAAATTAAGTAGACAAAATACATTAAGTTAACAGTTGCTATAGAAACAGTAATTTGTGGATTGCATATACATGCTGTTTGTGATGGACAATGTATTTGAAGTTAATATATTATTAATCTTCGCATAAGTGTCAAACCAAATTCACTAGTGCATTTCATACGTAGAGATTCAAAAACATGATTTTCAACTTAAACAAAATAAAAGCAATAAGCACTACATATTTAATGGCACACGTCACTAATTAATGTACTATAGATTGAACTTTAAACACCAAAATATTCATTAACATGTAAAAATAAATCAAATACAAACATAACATGAACACATACATTAACATCACATATTTTGATGTTTAAATGAACTACAACAGTATTAGTGATATTATTTTCAGACCACAATATTAACAGGCATACAATACAATGTATTTCTTATCGTGTAAAGAACATTTTATAGTTAGATCACTATGAATGAGTTTTTTATCATTAATCAAACAAATGTGTCCACACTACACGGATGCCCCCAACTGTAACTTTGTCACTACATAAAAGCATAAGTGTGAAAATGTTTTTGAGATATACATCGCCTTTATTTTATTTAACTATTAGTTTGCTACAAAACAGGTGTTCAATATTTATATTTTGTTTGTTACATATGTCATCTGCTGCAGTTTGTAGATGTTTTTTTTTCTGCCAATTCTTTGCATGCATGTTCGAACTTGGCCTAGAGACCATCTAGATAAAACTTGTGAACAAGTTTGGTGAAGATCAGATGAAAACTACTTGAATTAGAGAGCGGACACCAAGCTGAATGTTTAAAACGCACTTAGTGACCCAGTGAACTAGTTTTTTGCCCGGCATGCCCCATGTTCACACTTGGCGTAGACATTATGTACATACAACTTCTGACAGAGTTTGGGAAAGATCGGATGAAAACTACTTGAATTAGAGAGCGGACACTATGCTGAATGTTTGAAACGCACTAAGTGACCCTGTGACATCTTTTTTGACCCAGCATGACCCATGTTCGTCTTGACCTATACATTATCCGGATGCAACTTCTGACCAAGTTTGGAGATCGGATTAGAACTACTTGAATTAGAGAGTGAACACGAAAAGTGTTACGGAGGACAGACAGACTGACAGACGGACAGTGCGAAAACTATATGCCGCCCGTTGGGGGCATAAAATATATTTTCATGTATCTGACATGGTGTGCAGAAACAACAAAAATGTAAAAATAAATTATTCCCTTCTCATACTTAATATATTACCTATGGATGACAGACTGATTGGAAAAACAACACAAGATACACATTGTTGATATTTTGTACTCAAATTCATGCACATCAATAAAAAAGTATTGTATTTATTCTTTGAAGAAAAATCGCCTGTTAAGTCTGGATTAAAAAATCTTATCTGTTAAAAAATGTCAATCACAAAACAACATGAACACAATATATTTTCCATATTATCATCCACACAGAGTCCAAACTGTCAGTAAACTTGGTAAGCTCAGGTTGCATCAGGATTTGCCGAATTCACTTGTAAAGATCTGCAATAATTAAAATAAAAATGCCTGATTAAAAACCTTAAACAAACACATAAAAAATACATATCACCAGTAGATACCATAGGCTTGTCAACAATTTATTGAAATTGAAAAACATGTCATGTTTTAGTTTTGCCTTAATGCTTGTTTAACTTAATCTACATGTATGTGAAAATAACACAAGAAATATTAATAAAATTATATGATCAAGACGAAAAACAGATTATTGCTTGGTACATTATACAATCTGAACCCTCAAGTTATGCATAGTGAATAGTATATTGTCAATGTTTAATATTAAAAAATAGTATCCATACTTAACACCATAAAGGTAAACCATCTGTGTTGGGAGAATAAAGCGCAACCCAGTTAACATTTTCACTGATTTCTTTTTAAATATTTCACTATTTTAAATGGGATAAAGTCGAGAGCCGGCTGATTCGTGAGAGTTTTCTATAGGTATCATGATTTTTTTGAAACAAATCAGTATTTTTCCAGTAATGTGCAATGACGCGTTTGAACGGTTAGAAAAATGTCGGATCAGTGTTGGGACTTCATATTACAAACGCGCGATTGCACTTTACTGAAAATTACTTATTTGTTTAAAAAAATCATAAAATCTATAGAACACTCTCACGAATGTGCGAGCTCTCGACATTATCTCATTACAAATGGTGAAATAATTTAAAAAGACATCCTTAACAAGAGCACCGCCTTGCGGGTGCAGACCGCTCATCTATTTTCTTTTCAAAGGTGAAGGGACTCTCATTTTCAATCACAAGGAGGGGAGGAGTGGAGTGAAGAGGGGTGTATAGTGTGGGGTTGTGGACATTTATTACATTATCTTCCAAAAAAGCGAAAAAAAAAAAAAAAAAAAAAAATCGGGGGGGGGGGGTTTGGGTGCGATGGTTGGACGGTATTTCAAACATAACCGTTTAAAAAAAAAATGGGGGGGGGGGTATAGTGTGAGGGGTGTGGTGATAATTTGTGAGATGATCTTAAAAAAAAAAAAAAAAAAAAAAAAAAAAAATTGGGGGGGGGGGGGGGTGGGGTGGGGGGGTGGGGGTATAGTGTGAGGGTGTGGTGGTCATTTGTGAGATGATCTTAAAAAAAAAAAAAAAAAAAAAAAAACAATTAGGGGGGGGGGGAGGGGGGAGGGGGGGGGAGGGGGGGGAGGGCATGGGGGTTGGTTTGGGTGAAGTCTATTGTGGTATGTCAGGTAAGAGTAGTTTCATTAAAGTATCAATCAAATCTAATCATATATAAAGAAGTTATGGCAATTTTAGCAAAATTTAATAATTTGACCTTGAGAGTCAAGGTCATTCAAAGGTCAAAGTAAAATTCAAGTTGCCAGGTACAGTAACCTCATGATAGCATGTAAGTATTTGAAGTTTGAAAGCAATAGCCTTGATACTTCGAGTGGATCGAAACACAAAATTTAACCATATATTAAAAGTTACTAAGTCAAAAAAGGGCCATAATTCCGTAACAATGACAACCAGAGTTATGCAACTTGTCCTTTTACTGTACCCTTATGATAGTTTGTGAGTGTTCCAAGTATGAAAGCAATATCTATGATACTTTAGGGGTAAAGTGGACCAAAACATAAATCTTAACCAAATTTTCAATTTTCTAAGTATAAAGGGCCCATAATTCCGTCCAAATGCCAGTCAGAGTTACATAACTTTGCCTGCACCGTCCCCTTATGATAGTTCATAAATCTTGCAAGTATGAAAGCAATAGCTTTGATACTGTTGGAATAAAGTGGACCTAAACACAAAACTTAATCAAATTTTCAATTTTCTAAGTATAAAAAGGGCACATAATTCTGTCAAAATGCCAGTCAGAGTTACATTACTTTGCCTGCACAGTCCCCTTATGATAGTTAGTAAGTGTTGCAAGTATGAAAGCAATAGCTTTGATGCTTAAGGAATAAAATGGACCTAAACACAAAACTTAACCAAAATTGTCAATTTTCTAAGTATAAAAAGGGCACATAATTCTGTCAAAATGCATGCCAGAGTTATCTAACTTTGCCTGCCCAGTCCCCTCATGATAGTAAGTAAGTGTACCAAGTTTGAATGCAATAGCATTGATACTTACTGAGAAAAGTGGAACTAAACGCAAAACTTAACCAAAATTTTCAATTTTTTAAGTATAAAAAGGGCACATAATTCTGTCAAAATGCACGCCAGAGTTATCTAACTTTGCCTGCCCAGTCCCCTCATGATAGTAAGTAAGTGTACCAAGTTTGAATGCAATAGCATTGATACTTTCTGAGAAAAGTGGACCTAAACGCAAAACTTAACCGGACGCAGACGCCAACGCCAACGCCGACGCCAAGGTGATGACAATAGCTCATTTTTTTTTCCAAAAAATAGATGAGCTAAAAATGTTATCTGGGTCGCGCCTTATTCTCCCAACACAGGTCTTAAAGTCACATGGTATACATGAAGGTGCAGTGTAAACAATGCAAGGTGTAAATCATATCAAACCTGCTATTTAGGAGCACATCATTTAGTGTTCGCACTCCACTTTTGGCCAATCTGATTTTCATGAGGTGGATTTGGCACATCCATCTTTTAGCCCTATATCATGATAGTTCATCATTGAAACTACCAGGTAGTAGGTTCTGCCCCTGAATAAATAAAATATAGCAAAATATTTATGTATGATTGTGTTATAGTTGAAAATAATATATGACAATGAAAACAAAGGTCTGCTGAAGTATTACATCTCAATACAATCTTAACGATATTCCGATAGTCCAGTCACATATTGACTGAGAACATTTAATCAGTTTACTTGAGCTGCAACCTCTTGGTCATGTCTGACAATTCATTGAAAATATAAAGTTTCAAAAGCATTACAACATATTTGTGTAGTTGGTCGTGCTTAATGAGAAAGATATTTTTTTTCTTTCTACTTTTTTTATTTGTTGTTATGAATCTTAGATCATCATTGCTTTCATGTTAAACTTGATCATGAACACAACCATTTATATTGACATCCAAAACTATAAATTTTTACAAGAAAAGAAACATTTAAATATGTACCAATAAAAATAATCAAATATACATTGTAATTAAACACATTCCTGACATATGCATTAATGCTATCATTTCGCATGGAATTGTCTTCGCTAATCTGTCATTGTGAGATTGCACAAAGATTTGCAACATAAATTTGATATTACCTTTTTAATACAACCTTGCTCAGTTCACAGTCTGTTAAATGTAAAACAATAATTTTAAATACATAAAATGAAAGTAGAATACATCTAATGGAATATATGCCAGTAAATTGTTTAACAAAATGTTAATATTGTCATTATAGAAAAGTTCAACAACAAATGATAATTTTGAAGTGTTTACGATTTTGACAACTACCTAGGCAAACAGACACATAAACAGCGTCTAAAATCGTCGTTATGACCGCCAAAACGGCTCATACAAACATCATGATTGGTGTAATAGATTCATTAAACATGAAATTCCATCTTTTAAGACCAACTTTGATTTTTTTAAATTAGAAAATCAAATGAAAAACTTATTTTAATTTACCTTTGACAAAAACCAGGAAGTTTATCCGAAAATTGTCACTGTCAACTGACGGACTGTGCCCTACTGTATTCATTGTTATTAAAGCTGAGATTAATTTAAACCATGTAAAAATCAAGAGAAAATACGGAAAATTAAAGTTCCACTGAATTATTTTTATTGGTTTAGATTATAGTTCAAAGTTAATGGCAAACAAGTTGTTATTGTTTTGACAAAGTCCTTGAAACGGTAGTTAGAGACCGCCAAGTGAGCAACTTATTCTCGCATGAATATGTAAACAATAAAAACTATGCCGTAGCCAATGCTTAACAATTTAGATTCAATAATATTTTTTTTACATGTATTAAAGTTCAAAGTAAAACTATTATTAATGGCAAACAAGTTGCTCTTGTTTTGACAAACTCCGCGAAACGGTAGTTAGAGACCGTACAGTGAGGAACTTATTCTCGTATGAACTCCAATAATGAATAATGAAACTGTTATACTTGTAGTGTTTTCACGGTTAGCTCTTTGTGGGGTTCGTCAACAACTACAGCAATTACTTGCAACGGCACTAAATACAATACTCACGTTGGCATCGACTGGAATGCTCGTCAGGATGCACCAAACGTCCTCGTCGTCTTCGAGGGAACTCGTGGGCTATACTCGTCGGTTGCACGTCACAAAATGGCACTATACATGTACTTCTGGGAATACACCTCCAGGCAAATACGTACTTAAACACACAGTCACCGGCTTACATACACATATACTTCTGGGAATACACTTCCAGGGAAATGCCTGTCATTTACACATTCACAGGCAACTCACAGACTCACATACACAGTCACAGACTCACTTATATCTTCTGGGAATGGCCTTCCAGGTAAATACGTGTTGAACACACATAAAATACAATATAATACAATATGATACAATATAATCTATACTCAGGCTCACAATTACTCACTCAGGCTCACAATTACTCCAAGCAATACTCAACTTGGGAAAAGACGTCCACTCGCATCAGTCACCCGTGCATAAGAGACCGTACACACTCGTGCTACCCAGCATGCACTATACCGATTTGTCGCTGGTTCCCAATCACGAGGTATGTGGGCATTTTGTAGACCGGGCACCGGCACAACACTCCTCCCACTTTTGTCCTTTTGGGACGACGCCACACAGCGAAGGAATCGTACCGGCGCTACCGATGAAGTAATAGTGCCCCTTGCGTAAGCACCTTGACCCAACTCCCCTAAGTCAGGTATAGCTTTCGTCCGACCTCTCTTTTGGCGCAACGCCTGCCATAAACCACAACTAAAGTTAATGCATCTCCATTAAATGACCATTTGTGTTTAGCACCTTCGCACAATTATTAACGCATATGAGCCTTAATCTTTGTTAATAAAGAGTTAAAAATAAAAGTTCATAATAAGGCCCGGTAACTCTTGCTCCTTTTCTTGTCTGCACAATAATTGGACAAGTGTACCCACCTTACAACCTATTTTCACAAATTTTAACAAATAACATAACTTATCAAACAAAATAATAAAATATCATACAAATACATACCCTCGCAGCCCATATGAGAAGGCCTACGCCCTCTGCATGTGACTGCGTAATATACAATAAAAATCCTCTTGGTTATATTAAAATAGAAATCACAAGAAATTTTACTTTCTAAGGTAATAAAAATCCTCTTAGTTATATTAAAATAAAAATCACAAGAAATGTAACTTTCTAAGGTACTACAAATGCGTTAAAATAATATCTAAGTGACAAAAAGGTTAAAAATATAAGAATAAAAATAATCTTATTTTTGTCCAAATAATACATATAATTGCTTTTAATTGTTTTTAGAGAACGTACATTTTGCAACATAATCATTGACATTATATGGAGGAAAAGACAACTAAAATAAAACTATTGTACCCACTACATTCCTCCCACTTTTCTCCTCTTGGGCTGCCGCCCTACGGTCGCACCCAAGGCAGAAGAGATAGAGACTCAAATGGGACCATGATCCCCCTCCCGCAGGCACGGGACTGCCTTTGCCCAGCGGGGTACGTACAGACCGCTGCATTCTAGCGGTTAGTGACCAATATGTTTCTTGCATAAGAAAATTTCCATCACATTAGTAAATAAAAAAACATTATTGTCGGCTATCGTCCGACAATTGCTTAATCAAGAAAAAAACATTCTTGTTGGCTTTCGTCCAACAAGTACAGTCACTTATGTATTAGAATGTGGAGATCACACTGAGAAATAATGTACTTTACAAAAAATAAAAACAAAATAAAAGTGTACATGCACCGGGAAACAACTCCGGCCATTCAAAAAATTAAAGTGACGCTACGAGACAGTTGCCGTCAAGCACGGTCACACACAAATTTAAAAAGACCTGCAAATATTGTTTAAAAGAACAACTCCGGGAAATACCACTTCCGGCCAACAGTATTGAGTGTGACAGTGGTCGTCAAGCACTGTCACCTATAAAAAACAAACTCATTCGACAAAATTCTACGACATTGCTCGGCATATGGTTGGTAGAAAAGAATTTATAGAAAATTACGGAAATAAATGACATGATACAGCAATGACGAAGTGATTGAAGTTAGATCGACTCACAAATCTTAACATGGAAGGATAAAAGGTGACGGAGGTGCCAAGACTGGGATATTGCAGGGGAAACCGGGTTCCTATTCACCATCTGCGTAGTTACCACATCCGATGGTGCGGTGTGACAGCGGTCGTCCGACAATGTCACACCCGACCATAAGGAAAAAAAAACCCCAGACTTCACGGGAAATAAACACATCCGTGACTGTGCAAAGCACTTCTTAGTGCGGTAATACAAAAATTACAGGAAGTTAAGCGCGGACGGCACAAGATAATTTGGGACGACACTTTATGCCTATTCATTAAACCCCCATTTCGCAGAGCACTGCTCAGATTAATTTCAATTTTATAGTTCCAACAATATTGCAATAAAAGACTGGGCTTAAACTGAGACAATAGGACATATACATTCAAAACAATCTAATCAAATTAATCAAAATGTTTAAGAGAACTATTACTTTTATACACCGCGTACTTTATGTAATATTCATAACAACAGCTTTTACTACTATTACTACTACTACTACTACTACTACTACTACTACTACTACTACTACTACTACTACTACTACTTCTGCTACTACTACTACTACTACTACTACTACCACTACTACTACTACTACTACTACTACTACTACTACTACTACTACTACTACTACTACTACTACTACTGCTGCTGCTTTTAGTGTTACTACTAGAGATACTCCGCGTACACCGTAATACGTTATCAACACCGCGAATAGAATGTCACTGCAACCTTACTGTAATTTTTTTTTAAATTGGGGGTCTTTTGTATTTTGCATTGTTTTCCTAGTTTTACTAACAATTAACCTCGCCATTTACAATTTTAGGCGGTACAGATTTTGGAAGTTAGACGCTCTGGTGGTCGCCAACCTAATTTCCACCGCTGGGACCGCTCCGAGCGGCGAGAACAAGAGGGTCGCCACCCTTTGGAACCACGCCTAACAAGTCTTCGAACACCACCTTCCCAGCTGTCATCTGGGGTAACTCGGCATTCGCATGCGCCGCCCTTACGGCGGTCACACGCGGCAACTTCTGTCGCCCGTCTGACAGGTACTGACCTTCCGGTGGCCGGAGTAGTTTCACCAGCTTTTCGTTGGGCTATTTTGGTCCCCACCTGGTCGGCCCTGTCGGTCGCCATGCTTTTAGCCGCCTCCGCAGACTGAACCGCAACGCGCTGCACGCGAAATTTATCATCGCACACAGGATCTCCATGGTATCCTTCAGTGCTCTCGCCAATGACCATCCTTGGATCACTGACGACATCTGGCACTGTTGGCAGCACCAAGGGAACTGCATCGTGCACGTCCTTGGCATGCTGCACCTTCATGCAGAACTGGGAAACCGGACCTAGCTGGTTTACATGATCCACTTCCGGTTGGCCAGACTGCTTAGTCGTCGCAGCTACCACAACGGGCTCCTTCTCCTTATGGTTGGGCAAGGACATGGCTTGAAAATGTCCCCAGTTGGAACCATATCTGCCGCGATACGATCCCTCAGGGCGGACTTTTGAACTTTGGTTCCGATGCCCACGTGCACCTCCGCCACCCGCACCCGCAGGATACATAACCTGGCGTTGGTCGTTGTACCACCGGTTCGGGACCTTCCCTGGGTAGGGGCACTCCACAGGGTATTCGGCATAGCCTTTTTTATTTCGAAACGGCTTACCCGGTTGTCGGACAAAGGGATCAACGGCCGAACTTCCAAAAGAGTTTGACAATCTCTCCACAGCATCCAGCAACTTCTCGACCACCTGGGTCAATTTGTCGACCGCCGACACACTGACCTCATCCGCAGTGGGTGCTTTCTTCACCTCGTGAACCCACATTGACTCTTCTTGCTCAGTCTCCTGGGTATACCTCGGAGCCGCGGCGCAAGCCGACTGAACATGGCAATATATCTTCAGCATGTTCATCGCATCTCCCATAGATGTTGGTAACTGCAGACTAACATGCTTGCCGGCCTCCTCGTCAATCAAACCGTGACAAAACTTCGTCACTGCCTGTTCAGCGGCGTATGCATAGGGCAGATCACGAAACGCCGCTGTTGCCAGCTTCAGCGCCCGATCTGACCAATTGTCTAGGGACTCGCCTACTTCCTGATGGGCAAAGTGGAAACGGCCCTGCGCGGTGGCGGTAAGCTCCCTGGCGCCAAAACGCTCCTGCAGTCGCTGCATTAGCTCTGCGTAAGGTACCGTCCCTCTCCCTTCGGTAAGCAACGCATAGAAATCGACCGCCTTTCCTGTCAAACACCAACCAAGGCAATCGGCGCATTCTGCGTCAGACCAATCTTGCACCCTTGCGTAGCGCTCAAATTTGCTCTGAAAAACAAACCAATTGCTCTGCCCATCATATAGCAGGCTCTTAGGCAATTTTGTCAGAACATCCCGATCTTTCTGTGTCGGGGGAATACTTGGGCCAGGAGGGTTGCTTGGTCCGGGCAAATTATTGAAAACCGGTGCATTGCTGGGTATGGGAATAGTGATGGTAGATGGAATTGGGACAGTTAGACCATTCGGGGCAAGAGGGCCCTTTGAGGCACGATGGGATCCTGTAGGCCCATTGTCCCTACTCTGGGGCAAACCTAACAAAGGGGGCGGGGCGGGGACGCTTGATGCGACATTAAACGGTTTCGGTATGCTTGTCATCATATTGTCCGGCTGTAACAACAGACGCTTTGGGAGCAAAGGCTTTGCAATCTGGGGAAGAAAATCCTCCCATTGAGCTACGTCCGCCTCAAGAGCCGAAAGTTGGGCTTCTAGTTGGGCCCTTTCGTGATCCTGACTTACCGACTCCTTCTCGAACACAGACATATCTATCCACCTTTCGTGTGGGTCCAAGGGCCTATTTGCGATTGACCGCCCCATTCCACCCTCCCCAACATGTTCCGCCCCATCCCCATACCCCAGGGCTTCTCTAAATAATGCGGGGTTAGTACTAAAATCCAACTCGGTCATGTCACCAAAGGTCAGCGGCCGCCCTATAATTGCCTCTAAAGTATGTGGTAACAAATTTCCCGTATTTTCCCGTATCAAAACAATGGCCTGTGCCAGTTGTCTGCCCACACCCAGAATATTGCATAATCTAGTGGGAGTGTCGTAGTTCACTCGAATTTTTCTGGGGGCTACCAGTAAAAATGGTGGGGTATATCCACTTCCCATATCCATTGTTAATTTAGAACTTTACAAGTAAATATGAAAAAGTTAAATTAATAAACAACCTAAAATAAATGGGCCAAGAAATTCTGAAATAAAAACTTTTGTATCTACTGGTAGACAATTGACATTTAATTGCCAAACAATAACCAATTAACAAAATCGCTATCACTGTTGTTGCTATCAATAATCAATAAAAACTGAAAGTAAGAAACACGTCGCTTTAACTTGACGTTAAGCACTAATTTCCCGGGACCCAGTTTACTTTCGCAATAACACTGCTATAAAAAGAATTGCCAAGGACAAAACTCGTGCGTGTAAACTTCTATTTCCTCGGACTTTAGTTACCGATATATCAGCAATTTACACTGCTATATACAACAGTCAACCAAACACGTTTTTCATGAACTGCTGCGCACAGAATACGCGCCAACTAATCACGGGAAAATTGCCAAATAAAAAAAAACACGTGGCCATCCGTTGATTACACAAGCAATTAAACTGTAACAAACAGCATTGAAAAATCACGTTTTTTAAGAAATATTTCACCAACTGATAACATGGCCGGCGAATGCCAACAATGGAAAAAAACTACGATGCCGTCTGTTTGTAACACACTTCTTAAAATAGACGAACACTGAGTTCAACAAGTTAAAAACAGAAATCACGTAACACGTTTTATGAAACGAACAGTTTCTATAAACTTTAAATTAAATTTGATCCGTCGATTGAAAATAAATTATGCGATGCCGATTGATTTTGCAACTAGCCTAACCGTTAAACACAATTTTCACTTTGCCCCACGTTGGGCGCCATTGTAGTGTTTTCACGGTTAGCTCTTTGTGGGGTTCGTCAACAACTACAGCAATTACTTGCAACGGCACTAAATACAATACTCACGTTGGCATCGACTGGAATGCTCGTCAGGATGCACCAAACGTCCTCGTCGTCTTCGAGGGAACTCGTGGGCTATACTCGTCGGTTGCACGTCACAAAATGGCACTATACATGTACTTCTGGGAATACACCTCCAGGCAAATACGTACTTAAACACACAGTCACCGGCTTACATACACATATACTTCTGGGAATACACTTCCAGGGAAATGCCTGTCATTTACACATTCACAGGCAACTCACAGACTCACATACACAGTCACAGACTCACTTATATCTTCTGGGAATGGCCTTCCAGGTAAATACGTGTTGAACACACATAAAATACAATATAATACAATATGATACAATATAATCTATACTCAGGCTCACAATTACTCACTCAGGCTCACAATTACTCCAAGCAATACTCAACTTGGGAAAAGACGTCCACTCGCATCAGTCACCCGTGCATAAGAGACCGTACACACTCGTGCTACCCAGCATGCACTATACCGATTTGTCGCTGGTTCCCAATCACGAGGTATGTGGGCATTTTGTAGACCGGGCACCGGCACAACATACTTGAAAAAATATTGCATACTGTAATCCATGTACCTTCCTGATCCGAGCTTTGTGTTGATAGCAAAACAAGGCATTCCTTTCTTGAAAAGTTGAAGACTCTTCTTTACGTGATGGGTTTTTGCCGTACGATAACCCGTTCACATGGCTACAGTCATCACACAATCATAAATCCACTTTATCCCCTTTTACTGCTCAAGAACATATTAAATTTTGTAAATGACACGGGTTCTAAACGTTATTCTTCACAGTGGTCAAAATTTTCAATCGTTTGACATTTGTATTTCCAGGAATCGTTTTCTTCGTAAATATCAACACTGCCATGCATTAGTTGACGTTAATTATTTACTACAGTCACATTAATATGAACAATAATAACACTTTTAATAATTGTTCTCTTTCAATATAGCAAATTGCTTTTTCTTTAAACGACCAAATCTCAATCGGGACTCCTCGGACAATTCCGCCATAACGGCGATCGTCTCTCGGGTGTATTTGGTGGAAGGATATGTCTAACGCCTCTAGGCGGAAGATATTACACCGAAAATATAGTTCGGGTTACACACCATTAAATTTGCACTAAATTAACTGATAATGTAGATATATAGAAGGACCAATATCTCTGATGAGTAATATAATAGAATATTTGTTTCTGTTATTGTTAAACATTAGTTGTCATTACATACAAAATATTCAAATGTTAATTAAATGTTTAGAAAGCCAATTAGTTGTTTCTTGAAGTGTAAACAACACAATTATTCAAACTTAAAGAACCAGTATTTCTTAAATTGCATTAATTATCGGTACAACATTGCGGATGTTCTGCAGGGCGACAAACTTTGAGATTTAATCCATATGTTTAGGTTCTATACCATAAACAATCGTACAACACTGTACAGTGGTACGGGGAAAACTCTTCAGTGTAATATAAGAAATAGTAAAATCCACTTAGATCCCCCCCCAAAAAAATAACAACATTATAGTGACAAGCCAGGCAGTCACAAACTGTATACATACAAAAGCCATATGGCTCTCAGTGGGGTTTACTATTACCAGTATTGAGACACCTTAAGGGTTTCGCAGGATGGAATAAGTGGAGAGCTTGATTGAATTTGAAAAACAATTCTTTCTGTGCATTTGATGATGGCAACCAAACAGTACTTCTGGCAGATATTTTTTATATTTTAGCCTAGGCAACTTAATTCCAGATGCTGTTATTCTGGCCAGGCAGATACTCTTTAGCTGGGCAACCAAAACACTAAATATGGTCAGCTGTGCAGGCAGCAATTGTAACTAGAAGTGGCGCGGCAGAGGCCGACGCGTATCCCAATGCCGCATGTTTGACCCAGTAAGCATTTTAATGAACCTCGTGGTGAATATAATGAATCAGCCCTGTTTTAGCCTTAAGTGTAAATTGGTTATTCCAATACTGTGGAGACACCATTAACACCTATAAACAAATTAAGAATACAGTTTTTTATGCCCCCGGTAGGGTGGCATATAGTTTTTGAACTGTCCGTCAGTCTGTCCGTCTGAAAATTTTAACATTGCCCTAACTTTTGCAATATTGAAGATAGCAACTTGATATTTGGCATGCATGTGCATCTCAAATAACTGCACATTTTGAGTGGTGAAAGGTCAAGGTCATCCTTAACGGTCAAATATATGGCTATAAAGCGGCGCAATAAGGGGTATTGTGTTTCTGACAAACACATCTCTTGTTTTTAATTGAAAAACCAAAGACATTGTTGGAATTTGACTTATTTAAGGCATCGTGTATACATTTTAAAACTCAATTTTCCACAATATGAAACAACTTTTTTAAAAGGCACCAATAAATGCTCCTCCATCCCCTATGCACGCTAAACCAATAATCAGTTTTTTATAAGATTATCCTTCAAAATGGGCAAAAGTCCGGGGCAATACTGTCAAAATGCCCTTTAACAACTCTTGTGACATGCAGCTGTAGTCTATTTTCTCTGTATTTTTTTTACAGCGAAACACATAATGGCATCATCATAGATGTATAGCTCAGAATTCATTTTATACTATATAAATATGTTATGTGGTCTTATTTATACAAAATAACCTGGATATTTATGAAAAAACACCATCTCCCTGTAAAGAGAGATGGCATTTGTTCGCCATAAACATTTATATATTCAGTAAATTGTAAGCAACAAACATAAAAAATTCAGTCCCCCAGTCATCGAGTTTTTAAAGAGTTCAACTTTGCTTAAGTAATAATGCATCAATGTTGATTCTAACAAAAAAGGGTAGTCATTTATGCCTAAACCGTTCTGCTTTTCAGAAGCAAGGACGTCAAACACAAACTTAAAACCATTTACAGTCTTAATTATTAAACAAGAGGGCCATGATGGCCCTGTATCGCTCCACTGCTGAAAAAAAGGCTGAAACAAGTATTCTCGGCATGTGCAAATACTTAAATATAGGCCCTAGTTAAGCACATGTACACTTTTGTGACCCCCCTGGGCTGGGTCACATGTAACCCCAGGGGCATAATTTGAGCAGACTTTGTAGAGGACTACTATATCTCACTACATACAAAATGTGGTAGCCCTAGGTCCTAGAGTCAAGGACAAGAATATTTTAAAAGTTTTCACTAAATAAGCAAGATATAAGCATATATAATGTTCATTTTTGTGACCCGGTGGTAAGGGTCAAATTTGACCCAAAGGGCATTATTTGAACAAACTCAGTAGAGGACTATAAGATGCTACTGCATACCAAATTTGGTAGCCATAGTCGAATGGTTTTCGACAAGAAGATTTTTAAAGATATCACAAAATAGATGCTTTATAAGCGTTAATTCAATTTTGTGACCCCTCGGGGCAGGGTCCAAGTTGACCCCAGAGGCATTATTTGAACAAATTTGGTAGAGGTTTATTTTAGATGTCACTACATACCAAATTTGGTAGCCCTAAGCCCAATGGTTATGGACAAGATTTTTTGAAGTTTTCACAAAATAGGCCTTATATAAGCATATGTTCAATTTTGTGACCCCCGGGGCAGAGTCAAATTTGACCCCAGGGGCATAATTTGAACAAATTTGGTAGAGGACTTTTAGATGTCTCTACATACAAAATTTGATAGCCCTACGCTCAATGGTTATGGACAATAAGATTTTGAAAGTTTTCACAAAATAGGCCTTATATAAGCAAATTTTCAATTTTGTGACCCCTAGGGCAGGGTCAAATTTGACCCTAGGGGCATAATTTGAACAAATTTGAAAGAGGTTCACCCCAGGAACATTCCTGAGAAATTTCATCAGAATTGGACCTGTAGTTTAGGAGAAGATGTTTATAGGAAAAGTTAACGCGCGGACGGACGCACGCGCGACGAACACAGGACTATGACATAAGCCCCGCTTGTCTTTGACCAGTGGAGCCTAAAAGATATTCGGCGTATATCCTGATTTTGTAATATAGTACGAAAAATAACAATTTTATTTGATTCTGTAGTAGAAACAAAGAAGAACCCTTTTCTTTTCAAAGTAAAAGTTTTATATATTTTATTTTTTTTTACATTTTTTTTACATTTTTTTTTATTCAATATAGTTCATCCAATGTATGCATGTATATGATCATACAACAAAGTGATTGTACAAAGCAATAAAGTTCAGACATGTTATACAAGATATGCTAATATATGTACTTTTTTTGGTTTCCTTAAGATTAAGAAAAAAAAAAAAAAAAAAACTGGGTTAATATGTTTTTTCTTTGGTTGTTTGTGATAGGTGTTGTTTTTTTTTAAAGACAAAAGAAAAGAACAGCAGAAGAACAGTTATGAAAAATGATGAGTTGTATAAAGTGGGAAGAAAGCATAATGCATTTGTTTTTTGTTGTATTTTTACAATGATCTTATAAGATTGAAAAAAAATATACGCAAATATTTTAGAAAGATAAACTAACATTAGAGCAAAATGTATATAAGTGGACAAACATTATGAGAATTTTATCAGATTCCATTTTTGTTCAAAGATTTGTAATGTGTCATTACTGAGGGCTATTTCTTTCTCAATCTGGATTTTTAGTTTAAGACTATGGACAAACACAATTAAAATTTGGTACTTGTTTTTTGTACTTCATGTTAAAGATAAAAGATGTTTAAAGGAAAAGTTAACGCGCAGACGGATGCACGCTCACACAGCGAACACAGGACCATGACATAAGCCCTGCTGGTCTTTGGCCAGTGGAGCTAAAAAGATATTCGGCGTATATCCTGATTTTGTAATATCGTACGAAAAATAACGTCTTTATTTGATTCTGTAGTAGAAACAAAGAAGAACCCTTTTCTTTTTAAAGTAAAAGTTTTATAATTATGATTAATTGCCAGGACGTAATTATGGGCTTTTGTTTTTGACATCTGATATCTTGTGAACCTAATAATGGTGCCCTCATACGAATGATACATAACATGAAGTAAAACAAAACAAAATTACTGCGTAAGTTTGTGTGAGATAGAGAAAATTATAAAAAAAACAATGAAAATTTTATTTGCATATTAAATACAACACACTTTGACAACAAAAAGTATTGTTTGTATAATCAATATGAACATAATCTAAGTTGCTGCTAATATGGGATCCCCACCAGGATTTGAACCTGGATTTCCTCTCCATATAGAAAGGTGTGTTTGCTTACACTATAAGGATGTTCCAATTAACAGCAATAATATTGGTTACAATTATTTCTGTCAACTATATTAATTGTTTAATTAAGTCTTGACACAAAATGTGTAAATAAACGTTTTAAGCTTTTTAAAAACAATTTATTCTCCATCAATTTTTTAAGGCAACTGTCACATTGATAATGACATGTATCATAAGGGCTCGCCTTTAAAGCTACTCTGGATCAGGAACTCATGTTTTTCCACAAGCACTGAACCTGAAATCAAAAAAAGATTATTTAAAACCACTTTTTTGTTATAGAAACAATTAAATGTTTTTTATTATTTCAATAGATTATTGATCCCCATAAAAATCTGGACACATAACCCAACAACTTGTTGAAAATGTGTTTGCTTATTTACATCTGTGAGTACATGTGTTGGTACTTGTGACAGTGAGGAGGTAAGAAACTGCAACAACTAAATCGAAACAAATATTCAAATAACTACAATGGTATGTTTCTTATGCTAGCAATTAAGTAGCAAATAATGAGAATAACTAAATATGACATTTTGGGCTGCACTAACTATTAAGATCTACATAATGTTCAAATGAACTTTATATACAAACAGGGCCGAGTTGCAACATTTTACAAGATAAAACGTTTGATTACTTGTACAGTAAGAAATAACACTTTTTAATTGATGTAACATGCATCAAAATAATCCCAAATAGTTTAAACAAAAAACACAAAAATATTAATTGACTAGATAGAAGATTGACATGAACAGACAGTAAAATAGAGTTTTGGAATGGTCATGTTCATCAGATCATGTACAAAAATAGTAACAAAATTGGGACAATCGTAGCTCTACACAGTTTCCAACTAGTATTTTCAGTGTAAAAGAAACAGATAAAGAAAAAAAGATGTATACAGAACATATGCTTGGAAAGTTCTGGGATTATTTCATCAAAATTTCTTCAAGAAAGTATAATGTGCTGAAAAGTTTAGCTTAATAAAAAACACACTTAACAATATATATATAATGTTACAGATATTCACATATAAACATTGGGGACGATTGAACTTTACCGGTACGCAACACTTAACATCAAACAGTGTACCCTAATCCTAACCCTTAACACCTAACACATACCAACTAACACAACACCTTATAATCGTTTTATCATATATATTTCCTTAGTATCGGGGGCTACCGCCCCCAAACCCTTGCTTTGTCGAAAGTGGTAAACAACTGCGTACCGGTAAAGTTCAATCTAGCCAAACATTGTTACTGAACTCAACAGAAAACACTTTAAAAGTTTCAATGACTTAACATATCGTTGTTGAAAACAAGGGGCGCTTGCTGCAGTGGTAACAACACAATTATATGGGTCCATACAATAACCGAAAAGCACCGAAAAGCACCGAAAAGCACCGAAAAGCACCGAAAAGCACTCAATTTCTCTCTATATATATGCAATATATCGTTTTTAGTGTATGTTAACGAGTTTAATTAGTAATAAATGGTTATATGAGTGTATGTTTATACTACATTGTGCCCAAAATGGTAAATATCGGCAATTACCGACCGAAAAGCACTTCATGTGAAGACCGAAAAGCACTCAATTTCTCGCTATATATATGAATATTTGCGTTTCTATTGTGTGTAAACGGTTTAAATTAGTTATAAATGGTTATATTTCATGCATATTTATACTACCTTGTGTTTATTATGAGGTATTAAGCCCCAAAACTGGATAAATATCGGCAATATACCGACCGAAAAGCACTTCATGTGAAGACCGAAAAGCACTCAATTTCTCGCTATATATATGAATATTTGCGTTTCTATTGTGTGTAAACGGTTTAAATAAGTTATTAATGGTTATATTTCATGCATAATTATACTACCTTGTGTTTATTATGAGGTATTAATGCCCGAAATTGGATAAATATCGGCAATATACCGACCGAAAAGCACTTCATGTGAAGATCGAAAAGCACTCAATTTCTCGCTATATATATGAATATTTGCGTTTCTATTGGGTGTAAACGGATTGAAATAGTTATAAATGGTTATATTTCATGCATATTTATACTACCTTGGGTTTATAACGAGGTATTAATGCCCGAAATTTTATAAATATCGGCAATATACCGACCGAAAAGCACTTCATGTGAAGACCGAAAAGCACTCAATTTCTCGCTATATATATATAATATTTGCGTTCCTATTGTGTGTAAACGGTTTAAATTTGTTATAAATGGTTATATTGCATGCATATTTATACTACCTTGTGTTTATTATGAGGTATTAATGCCAAAAATTTGTTAAATATCGGCAATATACCGACCGAAAAGCACTCCCGCGACAGCAGAGTCTACAGCAGAGAATCACCGAAAAGCACTCAAGTTCTCTATATATACATGCAAGTTAACTATAAGGGCCGATTTTAATGGATTGAAAAGATGTACATATTTATTTAGTCAATAATGACTTCATTAAATAAAAAGTTTAAATATAAAGCTCATTACTATTTTTGGTGGCCACCGAAAAGCACTCCCGCGACAGCACAGAATCACCGAAAAGCACTCAATTTCTCTATATATAAACGAAACTAAGCTATAAGTGCCGTTTATAATGGATTGAAAAGATGTACATATTTATTTAGTCAATAATGACTTCGTTAAATATTGATTTAAGTTTAAAGATAAAGCACAAGCACTCAATTTCTCTCTATATTTAATATAATCAATGATGACTTCGTTAAATATTGATTTAAGTTTGAAAATAAAGCACTATATATATATGAAGCGCGTTCTGAGAAAAGTGGGCTTAATGCATGTGCTTAAAGTGTCGTCACTGATTAGCCTGTGCAGTCCGCACTGCTAATCAGGGACGACACTTTTCGCCCAAACGTGATTTTCGGTGAGGAGTGACTTCCTTGAAACTAAAAATACCATAAAAGCGGACAGTGTCGTCCCTGATTAGCCTGTGCGGACTGCGTAGGCTAATCTGGGATGACATTTTACGAACATGCATTAAGCTCCTTTTTCTTCCCAGAACACGACTCATATATACATGAGGTAGTTTGCCAACATAATGAATATGTTGCCCAGCTCTTGCCACGTGGAGGCCACCTCTTGTAAGAGCCAAATTTTTTTAAAAAAGGCCGAAATATTCCCGATTACACGGAGCTTGATTACGCTGCGAACTAGAACTCTGCCGCAATGTATCTCCAATGAAAGATGTAACATTAATTCAAGCACGTATACTTACCCAAAAAAAGATATTTCTTTATTTCCGTTATCAGTTTAAAAATGATGGTATTAAGGTGTTACTAAACAGTAAAATACCCAACAGCGATCGGGATTAATGCACTTGGCCGCTAGACGAAAAATTTTATACAACTATTCTGGGCAAATTTCACTTTCAATAAATACATCAGTTATTTTTATCAACCAAATTCCTGTTGTGTGCTACTGTTTCTTATCAGGATTATATATATTACAATACACCATCAGACCCGAATGAATACACCATTTATTCCAAGCAGGTAAATAACAATTACTATAATAAAACAGTGGAAGTCTACACGGTGTATTAGCAACCTGCTGTGGTGATCTTATCAGTTCAATACACAGGAACATGGCTACTGTACTGGAATTGGATTTACAGCCAAAATAACTGTTTTCATTTCAGTCTACACTGTGTATTAGCAACCTGCTGTGGTGATCTTATCATCTCAATACACAGGAACATGGCTACTGTATTGGAAATATCGGATTTACAGCCAAAATAACTTTCATTTATTGCTGAAGTGGTGTGCACTAACAATTGATCCACCTCACCGTTGCACTTTTTTTTATTACATTAATTAATTTACTGAGTCGGCGCTGCGCTAATAAAGTGTGATGGTGGAAATTAAGAAATAAGATATATTTTCGCATGAAAACTGAATACACATGATACATGGATAAAATATATATAAGACACATTTGAATCTTTCATTTCTCCAAAAATTAGCACGTAGTCACATATATATAAGATAGATTAAATACCAGAAAACAATATAAGTAAGACACATTTGCATCTTTCATATCTTAAAAAAACAACATGTGAATTTAAAGAAATACATTTATTACTGGCACTAGCTATTCTAAAAGTCGGCCGTCAACATAAGTTAAAAGAAGGAACCACAATTAAATACGATCCATTTTCGAATGGTACTGATTGTATAGCAAGTAGTCACATATTAATTCTAGCTTGCATTAGTTAAAATAATTTTGTTAATTTTGTTAATTAAGGTCAAATTAATCTGTTCTTTAGAGATTAAAAGGGTTTAAAGACGGCGCTAATAAAGTGTGATTGTGCCCGTGCCTGAAATATACGTGACACGTTGACACGTTGTTTTTTCTGCACTCATTTGGGGAGCTATTGAATTTCAAGTGTACATGTTGATTTTTTTGTATCTTCAATTAAAATCGCTATTATTAATACAGAGCGCATTAACTAAAAGTCATGCTGCAATTTCTATTCAAGAGTTTCACGTCAATTAGAAATACTTAAAACATATACATCAATTTACGTATGAGATGATAAACACCATGAAATGCTTTTCGGTTGGTACATTGCCGATATATTTATAACTTGCTACCTGTTTTTTATAAAAAATATATATATTATATTCGATTTTTAACATGAATGTCTCAGTCCTCTAAACCGAAAAGATCCGTAACATAAAATAGTGTCTTTGTGTCGTATGCACGAATCTGCACTAAAACTAAGATTAGATTCACATCGTACATCGAATAATTAATTGAGCACATGTAAATCAACAAAACTGTACATTAATTCACACGAGCCGCACTGTTCGGACATGAATTAAAGGCACCGATCATAACACAACTTCTCATCATTATCTGGAATATAATTAATTGAAGGTGCGAAAATCTATTTCCAAACTGCTTTGTGCTGATTAAAGAAGCGTACCGGCCGTTCGTTCACAAGTTGTTAATGATGACTTCAGACATTAAAATTAAGTTTCAATATGAACAGACTTTGACTAAATAAATATGTACATCTTTTCAATCCATTAAAATCGGCCCTTATAGTTAACTTGCATGTATATATAGAGAACTTGAGTGCTTTTCGGTGATTCTCTGCTGTCGCGGGAGTGCTTTTCGGTCGGTATATTGCCGATATTTAACCAATTTTGGGCATTAATACCTCATAATAAACACAAGGTAGTATAAATATGCATGCAATATACCATTTATAACTAATTTAAACCGTTTACACATAATAGGAACGCAAATATTATATATATATAGCGAGAAATTGAGTGCTTTTCGGTCTTCACATGAAGTGCTTTTCGGTCGGTATATTGCCGATATTTATCCAATTTCGGGCATTAATACCTCGTTATAAACACAAGGTAGTATAAATATGCATGAAATATAACCATTTATAACTAATTCAATCCGTTTACACCCAATAGAAACGCAAATATTCACATATATAGCGAGAAATTGAGTGCTTTTCGGTCTTCACATGAAGTGCTTTTCGGTCGGTATATTGCCGATATTTATCCAATTTCGGGCATTAATACCTCGTTATAAACCCAAGGTAGTATAAATGTGCATGAAATATAACCATTTATAACTAATTCAATCCGTTTACACCCAATAGAAACGCAAATATTCATATATATAGCGAGAAATTGAGTGCTTTTCGGTCTTCACATGAAGTGCTTTTCGGTCGGTATATTGCCGATATTTATCCAATTTCGGGCATTAATACCTCGTTATAAACCCAAGGTAGTATAAATGTGCATGAAATATAACCATTTATAACTAATTCACTCCGTTTACACCCAATAGAAACGCAAATATTCATATATATAGCGAGAAATTGAGTGCTTTTCGGTCTTCACATGAAGTGCTTTTCGGTCGGTATATTGCCGATATTTATCCAATTTCGGGCATTAATACCTCGTTATAAACCCAAGGTAGTATAAATGTGCATGAAATATAACCATTTATAACTAATTCAATCCGTTTACACCCAATAGAAACGCAAATATTCATATATATAGCGAGAAATTGAGTGCTTTTCGGTTTCCACATGAAGTGCTTTTCTGTCGGTAATTGCCGATATTTTCCATTTTGGGCACAATGTAGTATAAACATACAATCATATAACCATTTATTACTAATTAAACTCGTTAACATACACTAAAAACGATATATTGCATATATATAGAGAGAAATTGAGTGCTTTTCGGTGCTTTTCGAGGCTTTTCGGTTATTGTATGGACCGCAATTATATAAGGCTATAATTTGCTCATAAAATGTCCATAATCAAAAATTAGGTAAACATTGTGGGCTGTCAATCGTTTGGCATATGGGTGTTTGAACTAAAATGCATCCGATAAACAAAATGGCAGCAAAAGCTATTGATGCTATGAACATTGAAAACCCGCAGAACTAGATATAATAAGCGCTTGGTGAAATCTACAATTAATTATGCTCACCATCTTGGTATTCTTGAAATAAAAAGTTCTTCAGCAAGCGTCGATTCTTTCTTGTGTCTGATGCGCAATACACAACTGATTGCTTATTATGCCACTTGAAGTGATTAATAGTAATAACACATTTAGTTAATATATCAGTGAACTAAATCTTGCAATAGACTAACACTTGTATAAATTATTACATTTTTTGACTTGATAAATTGACATGTATAGACGAGTTAACGCGTGACGTCACACGCACCTGCAAAGTTTAGACTCCGCCCACTGGTTGGCAAAAAGAGGTGGAATTCATATAAGCGCATATAGAGAAGGTTGACATAATCATCGTTTTTATTGATACTCATGAACTGTATCAAATATAATTTTACTATTTATGTCTGAATAAAACATAAGCATGCGTGGAAATTCATTTTTGGAACGATTATATTGTTGTTATTATTTGTTTTTGCTAAAAACGAGCTCTGGAGTGGAACGTACACTATCTACGAGCTCGGTATGTGGTTACCAAAAAAATCTCTACTAAACGCATCTTCACGTCCATTTTAGATACAAAATTTCAGAAATGGAAATTCTTTTAGAATAAATTAAATTTAATGAAAGAACACAAATAACGATGAAAACAAACAACAAATAGATCGCTTTTTGTTCGCAACATATAGTAACTGATTTTGACCTTAATATGTCTGTACAAACTTACCTTGTTAAACAACAAATAAATTCATAAATCTAATTGTTTTATTGAATTGTGCACACCAATTTTGACACTTTTGTTTCAGCATTTCTAACCTGGTGTTTAATTGCAACGTTGTTCGTCACAAGCATATAATCTCGTTATGATCGGAGACTGCCCAGACAATTACACAGAAAACATGCCGGTGTCATAAACATAGGGACCTATACTTTAATTGGGTCCCTGCATAGACCACATATGGCAGACTTTATGATACCTCCATGTCATCTCTTGGCATATTGAGCAGTCATATTGAGCAAGCCAAATATTAAAGCCAAAATACGTAACATTTGCTTTAATAAATAATTTAACATATTAAAAGAAGAAGATATTTGTCCGAAACGGATTAACAGGAATATGTGTATTTATATGTTAGCCAGTTTAATCATAATAATACAGTGCTTTATAACTTTAAATTTAAAATATTGTTCAATATTACCGCTACACACTTGATGTATTTAACGCGGGTGCCGGCAAATGTAATTTCGGCAATTTAATGTAAAGATTTACATTCTTGCAGTGCACGTAAAACCATCATGAAACCAAGCAATCACAATGGATAAACAATATTTGCGTAAAATAAATTAAATAAATATATATATTTATCATAAAATGCTAGATTGTTACATGTATCACTCCTTATTACTTGTTAATAGATTTCAATATACATGCAAAGACAGTTCAATTTGCACAAGATGCAGGTTTTATTTCCATTTGTATATTAAAATTTATTAATATTGTAATTCAAGGGAAACGAAACGAAAATTCCTTCTACGAAAAAGAAAATTACCACAACATTTAACGATTGTAATGTATTCCGTTTTTTATGGCTTTGTTTTATAATTGATTAAATGCGCCTCTTATAATACACTTTCGATCGCTGATTAGCTATAACAATATCCACACCGTTTATAGTTATAATCAAATTAATATATCTTTTATAAGTTTTGAAATATCATTTTTTTTAAGTCTTACTATAAAAAAAAATACAGCTAATTTATTGTTTTGTTGTGTGGTATTGTCAGTATTTAGTCTTACGACCACGTTTACTCTGATGCTAATAACTAATTTGTATTTTTATAAAGAGGAAATAATATATAAAAATATACATGTATTGGTACTAAATATGATATATTTGCACTATTGTATAAGAGTTGTAATGTTTATTTCGGATTTTTTATCGTTTAATTGACTAAACAAAAGTCCTTTATACATGTTTTACGTGACTGTAACCAGTGTTTTTGCCAACCAGTTAGTGCGCATGCGCGGAAAATCCCGAATGTAAACAATAACAATTAACTCGTCTATAACTATGCTGTTTACAAATTTAGATAAGAGTGGGTCTCACTAAACACTGCAAAGACACACACAGTCTAGCAAAGGCTACAAAGACAAGTAAAGTCAGATCAAAACACAAATAAGTTAACCAGTGTATCCTTTATTCAATAAATTTAAGACTATTAGGGGAATATATTTAGGAGGAACAAAGATTTTAACATAAATAATTGTTTTTATTTGGTCTACAGTAGATATAATTCCAGGCAAGTTATAACAAAGGCAATCCATGAGTTACAGTGGGTTTATTGGACTTTGCAGCATGTGTTTGACTTTGTGTACCTTTGCTACACTTTGTGTGTTTTTGTAGTGTTTAGTGTGAGCGTTACGGCATGTAAACAATAGCTTCTTTTAATTTTAGAGACCTGTGATTAATGCTATTATGCTTCTTAAACTATGGAAAAACGTTTTGGTGTAATGTTTAGAGAATGTTTTTAATCATGTTTTTAATTTATTGTAATTAACATGTACATATTCTTTACAATATATTCATATTTCTGCTCAAATGATATGCATCCATTGTTCACAGTGATTTTTGTATTATTAGCTAATGTACAATTCGGATGTAATCATTTGGGACCTACTGACGGGAATTTTTATGTGAATTTTACTGGTCATGATTTAAGGTAAACTAAGGTCAAACGTAAGGTTAAACAGCTACGCTGAAAAAAAGAAAGGAAGTCTTCCTTAACTGGGCTCAATCCACTGATCCTTGAAGTAAAAGTCAAGCGCTTAAACCAATGGGCCATCAGTGCTTCCATAGTCAGTGGTTTATTTTATATTTTATATAAGCATTCCTTGAAATATCACACAATCAAACAATAAAAAAAGAACTCTCCCAAATTATTTGTGTCATTAATTGCAATATTGATAAATGTAAACATTCGATCTAAAAAGCTCCAATAAAAAACAAGAATAAAATTAAATAAAATAAAAAAGTAACCCTCAACTTGGCTTCAACCATTGACCTCTGGAATAAAAGTCTACCGCTTAGACCACTCGGCCTTCCATGTGTATACAATGAGTGATGTATTTTATACCTTATGTAAGCAATCCTTGTGGTGTCACAAATTATAACGAAAACAGTCAATTTAAAGGTGCCAATTAAAAATCAAGAATAGAATTAAAATAAGGAAAAAAAGTAGCCCTCATCAGGGCTAGAACCACTGACCCCTAGAGTCCTGGATTTAAGGTCTACCATTTAGACTACTCAAACATCCGTGCTTATTGAATGAAGGGTGTATTTTATACTATATATAAGCAGTGCTCCAGCTAGGCCTAAATCGAAGGGCGCCGCGCCCTGCCCACCCAAACCTCCGCCCTGCCCCCCCCCCGAACCTCCTCCGCCCTGCCCCCCCCCCTCAAAAAAAAAAAAAAATTCAAGTCCTTTTTAAACCCCTCTTCTTATAGACGTCTTATGGTAGTGTATCCGTATGTGTTCTCACAACTAATAAAAATAGCCCTTATTCAGTAAAAAATAGTTCCTTAAGTATGGTAAAGAATGAATGTCCTTTTGACAAACAACAGTTGTGATCACTAAAACTTATACACTATGTCCCCATTCCAATGTAGATCAATCCTGCTCTTGAATTCTAATACATTCTTGGCATCAACTACACATTGAGGCAAGTCATTCCACATGTTAATCACTCTTCTGGAAAATTGATTTTGACAAAAAGATGTTCTGGACTTTGGTTTCTCAAGCTTTAGGTTATGTCCTCTAGTTGATGATTTATAATTGAAAAAGTTCTCAAAAACGCAATCATCTATATTTTTGACTATTTTAAATGTTTGAATGGCATCCCCACGAATTCTGCGATGAGCAAGTGATGGTAATTTAAGTTCTTTAAGTCGTTCCTCATAGGATGAATTCCTCAAATTCGGTACAAGTTTTGTGGCTCTTTTTTGAACTTTTTCTATGCTAATAATGTCCTTTTTTAAATATGGGTACCATATAACATTTGCAAACTCAACATGCGGACGCACCAAGGCAGTATATAATTTCAAAAATAAGTATTTGTCCATGAACTCAAAAGATCTCTTTATTAAGGCTAGGATACTGTTTGCTTTATTTATCTTTGTAGATATATGCTTACTAAATTTTAGATCTCTTTCGAAGAGCACTCCCAGATCACATTCCTCAGTTGCAGCCTGCAGAGGCTTATTATTCATAGTATACTGTTGATTCGGGTTATTGTTTCCGTAATGTATAACTTTGCATTTGTCAACGTTGAAGGCAAGTTCCCATTTTTGTGCCCATTCGCTGAGAGAGTCAAGATCCTCCTGCAGCCTGCCTGAGTCCGTCACAGGTGCATATAACTTGGTGTCGTCAGCAAATATTTTAGAAATACAGCTCACAGAGTCGGTGATATCGTTAACATATATTATAAAAAGTACTGGACCAAGCACACTTCCCTGAGGAACTCCACTCTCTACACTTATCCAGCTAGATGTACTTCCCTTTATTGACACACACTGTCTTCTCTGACTCAGAAAGTTCTCAATCCAGGCCAGAACATTTCCCTTAATGCCATACGCAGATACCTTCCTTATGAGTCTTCTATGCGCAACTTTATCAAAAGCTTTCGCAAGGTCTAAGTAAATGCTGTCCCAGCTTTCGCTTCCTTCGATGAACTTTGTCCAGTCCTCCATAACATGTAGCAACTGTAACGCACAGGATCTATGTGGTCTAAAGCCGTATTGATCATTTGATAATAAATTATTCACACTTAAATGATACATGATATGTTTTCTAACTATTTTTTCAAGGATCTTGCAGACTACTGATGTGAGACTAACTGGTCTGTAGTTACATGGCTCAGTTTTGTTACCCTTCTTGAAAATTGGCGATATTCTTGCATCTTTCCACCCTTTTGGAACTTCTCCGGATGACAGAGACTTCTTGAAAATTAATGAAAGCGGTTTGACAAAAACGTCAGGCATACTTTTAAGCAAATATGGATGTATTTCATCCGGACCCATGGACTTAGACGAATCAATATCCTTTAGCAAATTTAAGACTTCCACTTCAGAAACATGTATGTCATTTAAATTATTCTCCACAGTTTTATCTGGTAAATCAGGTATATTATGTAAAGTTTCTTTTGTAAACACAGAGGCAAAAAACCCATTAAGAACATCCGCCTTTTCATTGTCCGATCCAACAAACCCCCCATCGTCCCGTTTCAAATTAGAAACGCCAATTTTTGACTTAACTTTACTTTTTACATACCGCCAAAATTGCTTCGGTTCACTTTTAGCTTTAAGCGAAATAGTCCGTTCATAGTTTTTCTTACTCTTCTTCACACATTCATTGGCCGCATTTCTCACCACTTTATATGTTCCAAAGTCTGCCGTCCTTTTAGTAGCCATATATTTATTCCAGGCATGACGCTTCCCCTTAATAAATCTCAATGAATCCTGTGTCATCCACAACGGTTTCTTCATGTGTCCTGATTTTGGTTTAAACTTTGGAACAAACTTTTCCACACTAGCTCTGAATTTGCAAACAAAAGACTCCCACATGCTGTTAGCATCGCTGTGTTGGAAATATTCCTGCCAGTTTGTTGTTTCCCACTCTTCCGTAAAGCGTATTAAATCACATTTCCTGTATTGATAGGAGCTAGCTCCAGTACATATTATTTTGAAATCACATAAAAAGTCAAATAGTAATGTTACATGATCACTGCATCCCAGGGATGGTAGATATTCTAAGTTCACTATGTCATTCTCATCTTTAGATAAAATTAGGTCAAGTGGGTTCTTGCTCTGATCATTTCTACATCTTGTGAATTGGTTTACATGTTGAAACAAAAAGTTATCTCTTAAGCACTCAATAAATAAGCTTTCGTGATGATCCTCTCCATGTGTGGTGGTGTACGTGTCCCAATCAATGTCCTTCATATTAAAGTCTCCCGTAATTAATAAATTCTCGGCGAGTCCAACTGCCATGTTTAATAAATGATTAATTTCATCACAGTTTCTAGTGTTGGAGGGGCTCCGATATATACACCCTAGTGTTATTGTTTTGCTATCACTAATCCAGTCAATCCACGAAGCATCACCATAAAAGGAATTAAGAGTGGTATTTGGTGAAACATTCAATTCTGTTTTCGCATAAATAATGACACCTCTACCAAGGTCAGTTCCAGGAAAAGCTGAGTAACCATCAATATGATACAATGTGGAAGAACATGATATATTGTCGAAATTATACTTGGGTAACACTTCTGTAACAAATACAAAGTCTGGTGACACAATAGACAACTGCAAACGCAATTCATCAAGTTTGTTTTGGAGCTGATCTGCATTAGTATACATGCACTTACATCTTTCTGCAATTGATTCTGTTAAAACTGTTTTCGCGACAATAGTGGAATCAATACTTCGGTAAATATCACAGGGTTCCTGATCACTTATTGATTTAAAATCACACGTGATTAGACTAGAGTTAATTGCTTGACACTGTTTATGCCTATACTGCAAATCATTGCTCTGATTACTGTTTAAAATCTCATTGTTTTCAGACAAAGAGTCATTAACACAACTTGAAAAACTTTCAACGAAAGAACTGTGATTAACACAACTTGAAAAACTGTCAACGAAAGAACTGTGGTGAACACTTGAAACTGGAACACTAACTCTATTTACAGTTTCTTTAAATTTATCATAGACGAAATGGCCGACCCGGCTCTGAAATGCCCGGTGTCGCCATTGTGCTATTCACAAGCCTATCTGATCTTCTTTCCACTATTTCCCCTCTAAAAATAATTAAATCCTGATTTTTCTCTTCCAACTTTCGCTTCTCCAGTTCCCTTTTGAGATTCATATTCTTTATTCTCTCTTCTTTAGTCTGATCCGGGGTTATGAAAATCTTGCTCCATCTATGAGCATAAACTTGCCCTATCTTCGCCCTCAGATATCTTGTCCCCCCTAGAACTCTGTGTTTGTCTGAGACACTCCCAAGAGTTACCTTGATCAGTCGATCCCTTCCGTCCGATGGCCTTCCCAAGCGTACAAAATCAAAATTTTTCAGACCAACACATTTGGTTGTAAGAAGTATTTCTTTCAGAGAAATTTCATCGTCCCCCTTCTTATCGGTGCTTTCCGCTCTCGGTTCTGGCACATTGTGTATAATAATGTTCAACTTACGCTCCTCGCGCTCTCTGTACTCAGTGATGGCTTTCTCAACTTGCTCTTCAACAACACTTTGTAGAGTATTTTTCAGATCCTCGTATTTTTTCTCACACGACTCAATTTTAAGCTGCTGTAAATGCAGAGCCTTAGCTAGTTCAGTTATTTTAGGTAAAACCCGAGTACATCCATCACAATTGAAAGGCAGATTTTTAACATTTGGCTCACTCTTAAGAACATCGTAAACCTTGTTAGACACATGACTACACTCCAGGCAGAACCAAAAGTTACAAATACTGCAATTAAAGCACTTTGGACTCTTCCCTTTAAAAGAAATCTCACACTGAGCACATGTTTTGTTATTAACAACTTGAGACGCCACTTGAGACGCCATCATAGATCTCCTCAGATAAAATGAAATACGCTCAAAAATTAATCCTCATGATATAAGAACACTTCATAGATCACAGAGACCAAATTAATTTTAAATGTTTTAAGAAAGAGCTGTTGATCGATCTCACACTAAGCACATGCTTCGTTATTAACAACTTGAGACACCATCAAATAAATCCTTGGAGAAAACCGTAATGTCCTCAAAATATAATCCTCATGATAAACGAACACTTCATTAATCACAACAGCCCAAAATAATTTTAATTTAAATGTTTGAAGAAAGAGATGTTGATCGATTTAATAAAAAAAAAATCATTCCTAAATTTTCCAACTTGCTGCCACCGGAACCGGAAGTATGATTACATGAAGTACCTCAATGTCAATACTGGAAACTTTCCATTTAAACAAGTGTAATTATATTGTGGGAATTCACAGATTTACATTGAATATTATTTAAAGAATGTAATCTTGAAACAGACGAGCTACAAACAACACGTTTTACTGTTTCTTCTTTACGTCAGGTTTGAAACCGTGGGGCCGCCATCTTGTTTTCAAAAGTAGTTCCAAATCCAATATGACGGCCGCCTTCGTACATCAGAGAGACGGTGTGGTGTAGCCCACTGTCCGATGCGTTCAGATTGGACCAAATCTGTCAGGTACAATGTCGGCCATATTAGTTGTCATTGTATTTAGCGGGTCCTACATTTAGTATTTCATAGCGTATTTATAGAATATTCTTAGTTTTCCGCACAGTCCAGCGTTCGGAGTGACCGATATGTACGAAAGAATGCGATATTGCACGAAGTTCATTAGAGTGCTAATACCTTATATAAATATTACATGTCTGACAGGGTGACAGTAAATTTGTCAACTTGAGGCGAAGCCAAGGTTGACAGTATTTTTCCGAAAGTTGACAAATTTACTAGCACCCTGTCAGACATGTAATATTTATTTTATTATACCGAACAAACTATTCAAACAGGAGCAATTTTCAGTAAATCATAAACAATTTTAATATTCAATAATTGCATTTAATTTCAGCAATGAACAACAATTAATATATTGAGTGATTCAGCACCCAATTGTATAAACGCTGGTTAAAGTTACCGCTCAGTTACTTTCAAACCTTGGTAAGTTTGCACTTCTTCAGGTTTAGTAACCTTCAAAGTAACTCGATTGTATAAACACGATATACCGCTACGTAACCTCACCGCGCAAAGTTGAATTTAACCACCGGCATAGAGATGTGTAAAGAATAAGATGGTAAAAATAGCACCACACTGGAATTCGGACTGTCCAATTTTGTACACGGGTATCATCCACTAACTTATCTGTTGTGTAATTGAATGTTTTCCATTCTTTGTGTATTTATATATTAAATTATTTTCGTGTACAATAAGAGCATTAACTATAGACAAATAAAACATTGTGCAAGTTTAAACATGTTTTTATGTAGAAATCTGCAAATGCATCCGAGTTTACAAACGGCTATTATTTCATAAACTGCTCTGGTTCATTTGAACAGCAAGAATGTAGAGTAAATGACGTAGCGTGTGACGAAGAGGAAAGTTTATCGTGTTCATAAACTCATTTGAATATAGTAATAGGATGGCATAAGGGTCTTAAATAAATTATGCTAAACTAATTATTAAAGACCCTTGATGTACAATCGTCAATCATTGACTTAAATGGATTATTTATGGATTTTAAAGGTAAGATACTATTTCGAACGCGTTTTGCTTTTTGTTTGTACTTTTGTCGTTCCCTGTTCTTGGAGAAATGATTTTAACATAGGCGCCATTGTTGCATCGGATCACACACGGAATACCCATAACAGAAAATTAAAACACGTTCTGTGCTTCCTTAAATTCGTCGTCCAAAATCGGAACACGTTTCTACTAAATTGAATTTTTTTATGTCTCCAGTCAATGCTAAAATAATGGCATTTATCTATTATAAAGCACAGTTTAAGCTGCAATCGATATATAAATTATCCAAATAGAACGGAAATGCAAAACTGGGTACTGCGTATGCGCAAATGGGACTATATATTTTTCGAACATTTCGCACGTGGTTGCTATGGCAGCGGGATACAGTATTTTTTGGACAGTAATTTTTTCCCGCTGGTGGCACGTGATTACCAAGGTAGTGGGAGACAGTATTTTTTTGGACAGTAAATTTATTCCCGATGGGTCTGACAGTATTTCTATGTCACGATGGCCTATGGGAGTTTAGCATTGTGAATAAAAGTGAGGTAGACTATAATAATAACAAAATGTATCAGTAAAAAATCTTCTTACTGTCTCCGTAGACACTCGTATATTTTCGGCCTAGACCGTCAAGTGAGGAACTTATTCTCGCATGAATATGCAAACAATAAGAAAAACTATGTCGTACCCAATGCTTAGCAATTTTGCTTCAATAATATTTTTTTACACGTTTTATAACACTGTCATGTTATATAGTGATATTCTGTATTTACAATGCGGGTTATTGAGAACTTCTTTGCAGGGACCTATTTGTTTGTATAGGTCCGTCTTCTTTGATTGCGCATGAATGACCGCCAAGTGGTAAATCGGACTTTCACAAATTCATTCATTCGTGATTGTTTTGGCAGCCAGCCAAGTCAGCTTGTCTCAAAAATCGGTATCAGTACTATGGCCTAGGGGCTTCGCCCCAGGCCAAAAACAACTAAGTTACTGATTCATCTGTAACAAGCGATGTGTTTGTGAAACACTATGTCCCCATATATATGACCTATGACCTTGAAGGATGACCTTGACCATTCACAACTTAAAATGTGCAGCTCCATGAGATACGCATGCATGCAAAATATCAAGTTGCTTGCTTCAATATTGCAAAAGTGTACATTAAATGAGCGATTTTACACATATACTAGACCTTTGATCTTGAAGGATGACCATGACCTTGACCTTTCATCACTCAAAATGTGCAGCTCTATGAGATACACATGCATGCCAAATATGAAGTTGCTTTCTTCAATATTGCAAAAGTTATGGCAAATGTTGAAGTGTGACCAAACCAACAGACCAACAGACAGGGCAAAAACAATATGTCCCCCACTATAGTGGTGGGGGAAATACAAATATGTTGTCATGTTTTATTTATTGTTTTTAGCAAATTCTGAAAGCAAAGTAGAACGAATTATAACATTAATACAAAACTTAAGTTCAATGAACCAATTAAGCTCGCCATCAAAGGCAATGAAACAATAGAATGCTCTTCATGTATTTTAAAACTTGTTTTGAAAGAACATAATGTTACATTCATTTCTTCATTAATAACATAAAATATGATACAAATATACAAAATGTTGGATTGATGTTGTTGATATACCCTAAACGGTATATACCGGTACGATTTGGTATTGCAACAGTACCCCATACCGGTTTCAATCCTAGTTAATATTACTCAACTGATTTCGTTCCAAGATTTTCCATGTTTTAAGTGAAATAAATCTCAAAGACTTTATTTAGCATATATTTAACATTTAAAAATAACAAATTATCCGGGATACAGGTTAAGTTGAAATATTTTAATACTATTACCATTTCAGGTTCTTGTATCTGTAAGAAAGGCTTGCAGGAACGAGTTGCAAGAAAACGTCCGCTTTTGGAAACAATCTTGCATTCGATAATCAGGTCAAATGCAAAATTAAGCCTTTAGAGGTATTTACCTGTTTGTTAAATTTTAACATACATTGAACATGAAACATTACCAGTTAACAAAAAATCCATGGTAAATCCAGTTCCAAATATAGACATAGATAGCATAACGATTTTTTTTTTTTTTGGGGGGGGGGGGACTTATTTAACGTATAATTATTAAATGCACATACAACTAGTACTACAGTACATTTGACCTGATGGAGTGTATACATGGTCAATTGTTAATAAAATGGCATGAATAAACATAAGTATATTTTCCGTACAGATACGCGAAACGCTTGAAGTTGTGTCTAAAGAAGACTATCGCGTGATAGGTGTAGCTCAGACTTACATGGAGGTTTCATGGCAGCTTGACCAAAGAAGGAAACTGATGCTGATATTGACGACATTATGGCCAGATTTTACAACATTTCATTGAGTAACGACGGTGTCAACTTTAGTGACTAAGACACATTGGTTGTGTACGACTCAGCCTGCGTTAGCTGTAACAAGACGGAAGATACATTTACATGCAAAAAACGGGTTCGCTGAAATAACTTAAAACTCAATAACTTAATATATGTCAAATAAAATGCATTATAAATTCTGATGTTTGCCAGGTGATCAGCGCAATACACAGTGTGTCGTTTTAACTAACTGTTCTCTTCAAGTAGTCTTAACATTTTAAATGTTTAAACTACCCGATAAATATCGGCTATGAATAAATATCGGAGAAATCAATGTTGTTTCGTGCGGTTGTGACATATCTATGGAAATGTCTCGGACAGTTAACCGTTCTTCTCATGATCGTTAATGCGCATAACCACAATGTCTGTTTTCTGACATATATTTATTTAGACACGACTTAACCCTTTGCATGCTGGGAAATTTGTCGTCTGCTAAAATGTCGTCTGCTAAATTTCTAAAATTAGCATTTTCTTCGATTTTTTTTCAAAGAATACTATCAGAATAGCAAACAGTTTGGATCCAGATGAGACGCCACGTTCTGTGGCGTCTCATCTGGATCCAAACTGTTTGCAAAGGCCTTCACAACTCGGTTCCCGCACTGTAAGGGTTAAATTTCCATTTACAAAAGATTTCAATGATTTTCGGGATTATTATTTTAAAGCATGTTTGTTATGGTATATATCTTAAAATGATGTCATTTTGGTTTTTGTATAATAACATTTTTTTCCTGTAGACCGGTTTCTGTGTCAACGACGGAAAGTGCCGAGTATTGATGATACGATTGGTGGCTATGTTTGTGCTGTCCTTTGGAATGGGTCCGCAGGTTGGCAACCAGGTACTGTGATTTAAAGCACTAAATATATTGTACTTATAAATCAAATGCGGCTACAACTTCTGTAGAACAAATTGTTTCTCTCGATTATGAATGGAATATTCAAGCTATAGTGCTCCCGGGCGAAACGCTTCGGGATTGTTTTAAGCTGCAAATCAATGTATATGCTGTTTTCTCATGAACATGTATTCAATTTAAAATTCCAAGCACATATTCTGGTCAACGTTTATAAATTCTTATATCAATTTAACACGTGAACTTCAATTTAACCGCATGTTTGTACTTGCTGTATTTAAACAAGCAAGGTTTTGTTTTGCGTGCAACATCACATAATGTTCAATTTCAATAAATGTATTCGGCCTAATTACTCAATTGTTCGGTGCCCTCGTGCAAGACTCCTGACCAAGCCTCATAACTCAATTTCGTTCTGTAAGTCCCGAAAGAAATGCAAAAGGTCATCATATATAACAGATCAGATTTACAGATTAAAACATGTGTTCAGCTTCATTACCTAGGATCACTGACCAAGACATTTTACTGTGACTATCGATATATCAGAATTATTCTGAGATCTTTGGAATTATGGTATACTTGCAACAACGATTCTCTTGAGATTATCTTACAAATCTCGTCTTTGTCATTGAGTGATTTAACCTGCCATTGAGCTTTTTATTTAAGGTCATTGACGAAGGTATGTAGATTCGACCTGTAATTAAGCAAACTGGTTGTCCCTTTGTTATTAGAAAATTAAAGATAACACCGTGTCTGCAACTACATATATATAATTGAAACTCAACTGCTTCGATATGCGAGGTTAATTTGCGCGACATTTGCCCCGTTCGTTCACCCGCCGGTTTCAACGTATGGCACTTTAGGATTACCCATTTGTCGGTCTTGTGAGTCAAACTGTTCGACCGCCCATCTGTCCGAAAACTTTTTTCTTAATATTTTTCAATAGTGAATGAAGTTACTTGGAGTATACTTACTTATAAACTTTAATGTCGGAATCATGCACGACCCTTTTTTCACGAGATGTCAAAGGTCATGTAACTGTCACAAAAAGTGGTACATCACTTTACAGTTAAATAACTACACTACAAACAGCTATTGACTCAAACTGCAATAGGATGTCTGTCAGTCAATCTATACTGTCAAAGCATATTTACTTTGAAACGTCAGATTCATTGTTGCGTGTAGAAAACATTATTGTGAAGCTGTTTAACTTATTCTTTTGAAAATGAACACTTGTCCAAAACGTCGAAGAGTTAATGTAACTTACTAAGTTTTATTACTTTTACCGTACCCTATTAATTAATCTATAGCTTCGTGGCTATTAAATTACGCGACTGAAATAAAATATGCATCTTACAAACAGTGATATAAAACGATGTTTGTGCACAAATGTTGTTATGTTTAAATGCTATGTTTTGTGTATTGATCGTCATTATTATAAAATCTTGGATGGAGACAATATGTTATCTCTTGATATCTTTTGGCAATTCGATAGTTCCTCTTCCATTATTCCTTTATCTGTGTATGCAAATAGGAATGAAAGTAAATTATGAACGTATTTGCTTACTAATGCGATAATGCTTTATTGTTTCAAATAAACGGGTAATTACAACTGAAAGATATATTTAAAATTAAAGAAGCAATTTAATGCAAGTTCTAATATGAGATTTCCCACGAGGTTGGAAATTAAGCGATAACAAAACATTAAAGATAACATCTAAAGTGACTTGTTAATATATATGTTCTATTTTCAAGTGGGTCAAATCCTTTAAATTATTAAATTTCAACCACGGAACACCTGAGCTCCTTTATAATGGCAATCAATGGATTAAAGAAAGAAAAACAAAAACAATTATTTTGCCGTCTGCAGGGCTCTATCCTTTGTATTTTTATTAAAAGGCTATTTCTTCAACCAATCGGCCGTTTGGATTATTACAAATAATTAGTCTTTTTATCTCGTTGTAAGTGACCCAAGTGTAATCACAAACTTTAACCGAAAAAGCAACGTCAGTAAAAAGAACTTCATCGTTTTGCGTTTGTAGCGCTTAATACTTTTATCAATTGCAAATGATGAGAACTTGTAAACAAATATGTATTTTCAGGCCCTGGTTCCAACGGAGACCGGCTAATTGTTAAAAACACTGTATATGTGCTTGTTTCCATTTTGTGTGGACTTTTTATTTTGCTGACAATTTTTGAGTATTGAATTGACCTTTTTTCTAACAATGCCTTTGTCGGTTCATGTTTTTGTAAATGAAACAATTCGTACTTTGTTCCATTAAACAGTGTGGACATTGTGTGTTCTATACATAATGCCATATCATTAATTATTGGTTAGTTGTAAGTATTACGTGGCATCGTAAATTTGTGAAATAAATGAACATTCATGATTGTAGTATATAATGTTCTTGTGTAATCAAAGAAATTAAAACATGAATTTGACTGCAACTCCGGCGATAATTGTGCTCACTTGACTTGAACAGTTTGCACAGCAAGTACATTACTGTAAAAACGGATTGTGAACGTACACCTTTGTATACGATTTTCTTTATGCAGACTTTAAAGTGCCTAGCCTGTTGATTAATTTTATTTATAGAAGGAAAATACCGCTGAATTCATTTGATCGGCTAGATATTGTTGTAACGAAATATTGACTCACATCAACTGCACACTCGTGCTGCTTTATTTTTTAGATGGATCTAAGAACTAATTTCTTATGTGGGCGTTTCGTGCGTTTGAATAAGTCATTAAACGATAACCCCTCACGTAAGCAGATTTTATGTTCCAGTGGGTTATTCAGCTGAAAAGTCCTATATATTAAATTGTTCATTGCCGACGCTATTCAAAATATACCAAAGTTGTATCAATTATTAACATTAAAAACTACTTGTACCATTTTCAATCGTGTAGCTGTATTGCAATTGCATGGTAGGTGCGCGTTGGGTCTTGGGTTCTTTTTGAGGGGTGGGTATAGAGACAGCGTAAAATCCCTTGATAGAAAGTTCGCATTTGATGCAGTTCGTTACGGGAAATGTTTTGATACAACCACCATCATTTTGCTTATCAAAACTGCGACAAAGCCAGTAAAATAGTTAAATTCATCATAACTCGATACTCAAATAGTATCTCTTAGTAACACAACATCGCTCATAAATGAGTACTTAACATACTACATCGTCTGTTAACCTTTTCACAAGAATTAAAACTCCCAAACATGTAAGTTTTATGGCTATGTAAAGCATGCAAATCTTTAAATTAGAATAGCTAATCAGAATCGACGGTTCAAGAAGAACCTATTTTCAGGAAGACGGTTTGACACTATCAACACACTCGATTATTTAAAATTATTACAGACAATACAAATTTGGAGAAAAAGCAACTTATTTAAAAACAAAGGTTAATTATTGCGTTAATAATGATTCATAATCATATCTTTATAAAATGTTTGGGATGTAACTTCTTTATGAAAATTACCCAAGACTCAACAAGCATACCATTTGTTAAAACAAAAATTATTATTCCTTTGTCATTTCACTTATAGCTGTTTAACTGAGATTCCAATCCAATTTAAATCGAGGTTACATATATTAGTCAAATATGTGTCCAACATTTTTGCCCAAAGTCTTGAGCAAAAAGTTTCTGCTTTATTTTACTGCTTTACATGTATGTGTTTTAGAAATCCAAGAGATCTTGCATTGTATATTGTTGACTAAATGTGCTGTTTTACGTTTATATGCTTATAATATGTCAAATGTCTAGCAACAACGCAGTATTTTTTCCTGTACTTGAAATATGCGTTTAAACCTTTTATAATTTAACAAGAAATTTAGTGGATATTTTATTCTTTTTCCTTAAATTATCTGACTTTTAAGCAGACAAATGTATTTTTTTTAAATTACCATATCTGATGTTATAATTTAATTCTATAGATTGTATGTATATTTGCCTTACTTAATTACAAATTTGTTTAAGTCTTTCAGCTTTTATAGACTTGTTATCTTTATTCATCATGTTTTATAGTCGGTTGTACAAGCTGCCTGAGCTTATTTTTGTTGTTTTATTAACTCTTGCAGACTTAAAATAAATCTTATCTTGTCACCAGTTGATATCTATTGAAACCGTACAGGTATATGTATCAATACCAATGTTGAATGTGCTTTGATCGCAGGTTCATATACCTTGTATACTTTTGTATAACATGCCTGTAAATTAAACATTAATAGTGACACGGTAAGCAATGAGATATCGGACTTAAATTGTTCTTTATTTCAAGTACGATTAAAAAGAAGTCGCTTTTATACCGAATGAAACGCATAAAATCATCATAACACACCTACCTAGTTATGCTACGTAGTCTCCTGTGAAGAGAAATGTATAGTATCTAAAAGGACTTGAGGTATTTGCTCTTTTTGTACATAATCTTATATAACCGTTTATGTAGGCAATATCCGGACAATACACAAAACGTGATCGCCAAGTAACAAATGTATAGCAAAAAGACAATCACACAAGATAAAATACGCTCTAATAAAACACGAACTTTTATTAAATATGCGAGGCAACACTACAATCGTAACACTACATGGTAATGATGACATATTTAAACAAAGCTTCAACATGAACTCGTCGCCCGGTAATTAAACGAATATCCATCGATAACAGCGTAAGCTCTTGGCAACTGTCCTCACTATAAAATTACCGAAGGTGTTGTATTTAAACGGCTTCCAGACATATGCACAATTCAAACTTGAAATACCATTGAACAAATCATGCCATGGATTACTACCGTTACTCAGGTTGTCAAACGAGCAAAAAACAAAGGCAAAGCCAACAAACACATCATAACATATTCGCAAATATAAGCGAACTATAAAACTCAAGGATAAACTATTAAAAAAGACACCAATCAGAAACTGGGACGCGCTGTAATCATGTTTGAAAAATGTCATGGTCAGGAATCAACTTTCATTAAGCATGCTTATGGTTAAAGCGAGTATGCACGATTTTTATATGTGTTACATTGTAATATATTGATAAAAAATATGTTACAATAATACAAAATAGGCACACAAAAATACATTGAAGGCGAATTTCATAAAATGCATCAAAGGCAAAATAGCGCCCCGAGCCGCTTGGGACGAAAATATTTTGTACATATTTTCCTACAATAACCGAAGCATTCGTCTTTTTTAGGATCAGAGTTAGTGTTCGTGTATCGTATGATTATATATCGTTGAAGGAAATTAAAATGAACCGTAAAACTAAATTTAAATTCACATCGTACATACATGATATACATGTAGGCGAATTCGACTGTACTGACATTTTCGATTACAGAATAAGATATCTGGCTTATTTCGCACTTTTCGACACATGTTCTTCTTTTAACTTTTATTTTAATTTATATTGAAATATATGTACAATAAGTTTTTTATACATTTTATATAAAAAATTTAATATTGGAAAAAATCGTGCATACTCTCTTTAAGCCCAAATAAAACACAATACATCAAATGACTAAATGAATGACTGGAAAATACGCTGAGAGAGAGATCCACCAGTGTTTGAACTTGCATGTTTAATAAAATCATGCTTTTCATGACATATACTATTTTATATGGTTATCCCGCTATTAAACATTTAAAAAAAACATATTGTCAGATGTATATTTTAAATGTCCCCATCTGTCTTTAAACCCAACCGGTAATTGTTTTGTTGAGAAGATTCGATAATTTCTAGTATATATGAATATGTGAAAGAAGCTTTTGTTATAAGAAATACGATCCTAAATAATACGGTTTAATAAATGCACTACCCGCCGCGATAGACATTAGATTTTCTTGCCATCGAATGTATTACTTTGCATTTGTATTCTTAAATGAATATTTTATGTTATATTATGTAAGAGATTTATACATATCGACTTAATGTGTATATTTTAGTATGAAGCCGATAATTTTGTATAAGTCTGAACTAGCTAAATGTTAACCACTGAATAAAGAGCAAAGAACTATTCATTGAGTTTATTTTTGTATGTTTTATTACGGTACACATACTGGTTTTGGTGCACGTGACCATAGGATCGAACCGAGAAGTAGAAAAACACTACATGAAATACGAAAATCACGGGCCAACAGAACAACCACAACGCGACATGAATTCAGGTCAGTTGTTAAAAAAAAATGTGGCAAACTGGGGGCGAATTTCAAAATGTATAATGTAAGTAAAAGGCGTCATGTCAACGAAAATTATAAGAACTGTTTTAAAGTATTGTACGTTGTTAAGTATTAAAAGAATAATAATAATAAAATGCATTATTTACGGAGAAATTGTGCAAGAATCAAATTCAATAATATTTTGTATTGATCAATAATTTTTGTAATGTTGTATTACTGTAGAAGGGTTCGGTTTATGGTGCCTTGCTATATGGGATAACTTTTTTTAGCGACGCGGTAGTGTCTGCCTGTTTGGAACCAGAGTCTCCCGGGTTCAATCCCCATTGTGGTCGGGAATTTTCTAGCTGAGTTTTTTTATTGGCGCTCAACGTTTAAACAACATGTGTGTCAGACGTCCCCGATATCTTTGCAGTAGGAAATTCGTGGTAGAATTTCACAATTTGATGGCGTGTTCGGTATAATGAGAACTAATACTGCCTTGCTATATGAGGTAGCTTTTATGGCGACGCGGTAGTGTCTGCCTGATTTGGAACCGGAGTCTCCCGGGTTAAATCCCCATTGTGGTCGGGGATTTTTCTGGCTGGGTAATATTAACATGCAAATGTCACGTCTTCAGTGAAAAACTTTTTTGAGAGTATTTATGTTCACAATGTCGTGTCAGATCTCGGCTGGTAGAACTAAACGTAACCCCTGCACGGATCTTACAGGCAACGCTTAAACCGCACGGACCCCTATAGTCAACGTAACCGCCGCATGGACGCCCACAGTCGAAGTGTTAAATCATGTAAAAAAGAAGAGACTGCCGAGGATATAACTACATATCTGAGGTCAACAAGAAATAAAAAGTTTTATTATCTGTTCAACAGTACAGGGGGTTGACAAATGACATAAATGATGAAAGAGGAACAATTGAATAACTGTACAAAATTAACAAGCACATACACACATATAAATGTACATTACCTAATTGTTTTAAAGCTACCTTTAAATTCTACTTCTGATAAAAAAGGCTTTCTTCACACGTCCTAGACAGAAATAAATAATATAATTGACAAAATGTATTCTTATGTTATTTAAAACCTTTTCACTACATAACGATTTCATTTACACAAATAGGTATATAGAGACATGTTTTGTCTGCATGATTAATAATATATTATACAGATGCTATACAGATTTACGAGACACATTTATGTTTCTTCTTTGTGGAAAAATGGCATCTTAATTGTGTAAACTAACTTATTTATTGCCACCTATGTCCACAGCAATTGAATAATTTCCTTCTTAACAAATTGGTGCAAAAATATGGGAAATATATAAATCATTCTAAAAGTTATATTAAATATTCCATACAGAACAGCTTTAGTCTTAACAATTCCCAAGCTAGCATTACAGCAATAAAGTTGATTGTAAAAGCAGAAAATACAATATATACAATGCAAAACACAAATATCTGTCTAAGTTTGTCACCATTAAACTGTTTACTAAAATCTATGGCTGCCAAAAAGGGCTATTTTATAAAACAACATCTCCCAATGAATACATTCATACACACAGGAATCTAACAAAAGGTTTGTATAATGTTTTCCCCAACATAATTCCATTAACAGGTGCCTTTCCTCAGCAGCTTGTGCATATGCCTCATGAACAAATAACCAGCAAACCCAGCCTGTGCATATGCCTCATGAACAAATAACCAGCAAACCCAGCCTTTGATTGTTGGCCAAGGTTGTTGGTCCAATAGTTTTGAAGATCAATTGTAATATCTCTTTAACAATGGTATGTGCCAGGCTCTGTGAAAAGGGGATTAATGCATGTGCGTTAAGTGTCGTCCCAGTCTGCACAGGCTAATCAGGGACAACACTTTGCGCTTGAACTAGATTTTTGCAAAAAAGAGACTTTCTTTAAAAGAAAAATATCATAAAAACGGAAAGTGTCATCCAAGATTAGACTGTGCAGACTGCACAGGCTAATCTTGGATGACACTTTAGGCACATGCATTAAACCACCTTTTCACAGAGAGCAGCTCATATATAATCCCATTATAGGTCCAATCAGTTCTTGATTTATAATGATGTATTGGTTAATAATAAGCCAGTATGCGTGCATTAATTTGACAAACGATCAGCTTCAATATATCCTGAAATGAGTTCATGCAGAGATATTCATGCAAAGGATCGAAAGTATTTGCTAAGTACAAATCAATCTAGGGCATTGTCTAAAACATAAATAATATCCCTGCAATATTTGTCAGCTGTGTTCAAGGGCAAATTACTCAGAAATGTTTGGATCATTGTGCATGACAAACGTATCTTGAACAGCTACACTTCAGGGTTATGTAATTAAAATTATAATTAATTGATTGAGAAGTGCGGAAGCATATAAAATTGTATGCAGACAAACCAACTGACTGACCCACATAGTCCAATATACCACAACCATGCAGGGTGGAGGTATAAATATCTTAGTCCTTTAAATATGACCTGGAGCTTTTATTTAAAGACTGTTAACAAAAAGCTTTGGTTTCTGAGTTTTATCTGACAAAAGAGATATGTCCTTTATAACTTGATCCAAACCTGTTTTAGTTGCATTACTCAGAAATGATTATGGCTTACAAGGGTACATATTGGAACTTTCTAGAGTTATTAAGAATAGTTAAACAAATTATTGAGTACTGTGATAAGATATATTGAAAACTCACTTCCGAGGAAACACACCTTGGGTGAACTATAACGAGTAAGTGTTGGACTATACCAGTGCACAGAGTAATTGGTCCTAATGTGCCTAAAATATATAACTTTTTATGTGACCAAATTCTGCAAAATCCGAAGTCCCCTCTATCAGTGGTTAGTTTTGTACTCAAACTAATTTATAGTTACAAACACATGTTACATTATGCATTGTGTTTGTTTGAAATTACAGTAGTTTATTTGTACAGGGTAATTATTATTTCTTGCCTCTACCCTGATTATTCATTATAAGTCAGGCAGTATTAATGCACTTTGAATAAAAACTAAAACAAGTAGATGAATGTAAAGATTGAAACCTTTTTTACAAAGAAAGAAAAACATTGTCCACATAAGTATACAATGTGAATGATTATGACATAAACAATAACAGACTACTGTAAGAGATCTCAACCAACACACTTTCAATATGCATGCTATTTAAATAATTTAAATTGATGGAACAAAAAAACAGCAAAGTGGTTATCTCATAAGTATATACAAAACATTATATATAACTGTTAAGGTGTTCACTACATTTACAATCTTGTGTAATATTAAAAAAACTATTGATACATAACAGGAAATAGTAAGAAAACTTACGCTTGATGAAAGGATAAAATAAAAAAATGCAACAATCAATGAAAAAATGCAACAATCATTGAATCAATTATACAATTACATGTATACACAAACAATCGACCACAAAGGTTTGGCCTGTATTGACAGATCAACAATTTCTTTATGACATACTGTGAAACACTGCTGAGATGTTCATAAGCATATCACTAGAATTTTCCAACGTGGTGATAAAATGTTAAAATATGAAGCAAGTTGCATTAAAAAACTCTTTTGTAATTTTAAATTAGGATGACACAAATTGCACATGTACAACTTTTTATAACAAAGAACAATTGATGCATAATTGAACATTATAATTTAAAAAGTGTACAAAAATATGTTTGGCCAATATTGTGCTTACCAATAGACACTTACCTAAAAACCGACAGACAAAAAGGTGGACATGTTTCCAGTTGGCCCCACCTTCCTATCTCATAACAGCGGATATAATGAATCAAAGATATCACAACATTCACATTGTTAAATCTTAACTTAGTTTACTGTTCACTTATAATTTTACCAAAATGTCTCTGTTTAAAAAAGGTAGAAGATAAATGAAAAGCATTTTACGATACCCACATAGTCACTCTTATTTATTTCAGAACCAACATTATGCCTATGTGTAGTTTAAACGAATCTGCACCAATAAATAGAGTTTTTCTAAAAGTGTAGATATCTTGATTACATGAATTTGTTTTCTGCTCTACATATCAGAAATTAATTTGCAAAACAAACATCTAAGCAGGTAGAATAATGTGTTTGTTTAAATATAATGTACTCATTCTTTTTTTATATTACTTTTTTAAATTTCAAGTTGGCCAATCTTTTTACAAGTCTCTCCAATAAGCTTAAACCTTTCTCATTTTAGCTATAATGTGCTAAATAGTTTCATTGATTAACCTTGCTTAAACTTGTTAAGAAATATGAAGGCATTAGACTGTTTTGTACAGTGTCTTGGTCTAGTATTATACATGTAACTGTAAATGCTGTTAAAGTTGAAGCTAAAATACATTTAAGCCTCCATGTTCAACAAATAACAATACACAGAACATGCATCCAGAAACGATGCTGTATTTTCTGTATAGGTCATTAACTTATTATTACAAGAGTAGAAATCAACAAATATATAAGCCTTGCCATAGGAAAATGGGGCTTAATGATTTTGTGTATTGTTGTCCTTTATAAGCCTATGCTCCACACTTTCCATCTAAACTGGATTTTTCTAAAAAGGGATTTCTTCAAGTTCTATAAAGAACAAGAAAGTGAAGTATCTGATAACTTGTGAGGACGGCACAGGCTAATCTGGGACACACTTTACGCACAAGCATTAAGCCCCATTTGCCCATAGCAGAGCTCATATTGAAACAATTAAACAACAGCATATGTCTCGACTATACAAACATTTCAGAAACTGTTGATCAGTCTATAAAGTTATCATAAATGACAAACGATCAAGAAAAAATACTATTGTTAGAAAAAAAGCTATTTTCGTAGTTGCTGGACCACAATAATACGCAATAATAACAATTATAGTTCAACAGTTTTCAAAAGTCTAAATACACTCTACAACATATCACATCACAAAATATAAGGAAATGATTAATAGAAAAAAAATCCTACATTATATTACATTGTTGTAACACTATGTTACAGTTTTATGACATTGCATCATAGCCACAGCAAGATTCAGCAATAAACATACAAAAATCATTTTACCTAAAATTAATAAATGGATTGTTTGTTGAAATATATTTGTAACCCAAATGATCCATGTTTTTTTAAATATTGAATAAATATATCAAAAGGTTATGATTCTTTTTTGGTAAAAGACACAAAATACATTCACAAAAAGATTTGACTACAGTATTTTTAAACAAAAAACTTCTTTAAACCCCGACAATTAAATATGTATATACAAAAAACTGGTCCATTTAGGGATTAAAGGTGCACGATCATGGCTTTTAATTTCCCGTGATAATTTCCGGTTAAGCTTCGTTGACATACCAAGGTGGATCAAGCGCTAGTACAAAACAAACGTAATAACTCAGGAACAATTGAACACTGCTAACCAGAAACAAAATGGTTGTTTTCTTACATCTTGTTAATTTCCTGTCCAGACAGACATCTTCTACCGATAACTCATTTTTTTTAATGATGCACTTAACCACAATACACATTTCTACAAAAGATTATAACATAACACAATGTCCGTGAACATTCAGCCTGGAATGTTGTCCGCACTTGTAATAAAAATTCAAGAGTTTAGTGTTAAGCTGCTGTATCTGCCAGAGATATCTGTATAAGATACAGCAGTATAATACTCAACCTTCAATACCCTCACCCAATATTCAGCGGAGTCTCAAACACAGACACCGAATACAGAACCTGTATTCATCAGTGATTAATTTAATTTAATCCTGATTAAAACATTAGCTCTTTTTTACCTTCCTAAACCCTATGCAACACAAACTACATGCACATATGGTATTTCAGACTGATCTCTATTTTACCAATTACCGCTGAAAATAACTCACTGCAATCAAGTAGTGATTAACCAGTAGAATGTTAGCAACTAATCGGTTATCATCAAGTAGGCCCTGTGGTTGCAGATGCCACAACTAAGCGGTTATCATCAAGTAGGCCCTGTGGTTGCAGATGCCACAACTAATCGGTTATCATCAAGTAGGCCCTGTGGTTGCAGATGCCATGGAAAGCCTCGACATCTTTGGTTCAATGGCCAGTGATGCTTTATACGTCTGCTCATCATCATACAGACGAGTGGTATCCAGCAAATAATTGGTTACCTGTCAACAGATAATTGTTTGCATTTGTATCAATGTTTCATTTACCTTTCAATATTGATTATAAAAATTAGTACAAACTTGGGTACAATAATAACAGTGCAACATCAACAAAGTAAAAACCATACTAGATAGTAATGTATTTTAATGTTCATATGTGTTCATGAAATTTGAAGCTGTCCTTGCACATGCCAATTACTTATCACTCCTTTTTTATTATTATAAATGGATGCACTCTTTGACACACTTTATACTGACAATTCACTTCCAAACTATACTTAACAAACAAATAATCTCTCATACACAACTTAACACCAAACTTCTGTTTTTTAAAGATGGTTATAAACAAATAAGATGAATGAAATAAATCAAACATAGTTTTAAGTGAGATTTCAATGTCTATGTAGTAATTAAATAAAATAAAAATCAACATTATTTCAAACAAGAGCTCAATTCATCCGGTTAGTGTTAATTGTTGACCATGATGTGTTTTTTTCAACAAACACTTACAACAAGCAACAGTAAAAGAGGTACTAGTATATGATGGAACTGAAGCACTCACATGAGTTGAAGGCACACCATTTGTTGAACACTTGTCCTAGTTACCTACTTATTTTATCCCAATTGACCCAGATTCAAATATTTAATTGATATTGTCAACATTAACAAGCCTTATATGTGTTTTATAAATTGCATGTTGAACACTTATTTTTGGACAGATATGACCCAAAATCAAATATAACCTTTATATTGTTAAGGACATTCAGATCAAGTTTCATTAAATAAAGAAGGGTCATAAATATGGCTTTTGAGAAGAAACAAAGTTTTTCTAGGATTTGACCTGTTGACCTAGTTTCATGACACATGTGTCCCCAAATTTGGCATTTAGATATTGTCAAGATAAATATTCAAACCAAGTTTCATCAAGATTTGAAGAAAAATATTGCCTCAAAAACAAAAAACAAGCTTAAAGCTGGTAGAACATGCATTTGATTTACAATACACAAAAATGGATGCCAGACATAAAATGACCACAATATCTCACAATAAGCTTTTCGTGCTCAGGTGAGCTTAACATGTGGTAATAGAATGATCATGATACAATTCCATTAATTCCCCTTTAATCACATGTTTATGCTTAATGTTGTATTTATTGGCCTTTTTTCTATTGTCAGTTGGTCACTAGCCTCAAATAAAAGACTCCAAAACCTTAAACAAAAAATTATCTTTAGATAATATTGCTGGTGTTTCATTTTCTCATGTATCATACCATTAACCTCAATAAATAGATCAAAACCCAATAAACACACTTATTATGGGACACTTACTCGAGCGTGATGCTCTATCCTGTACGGTGTCTGCTGAAACAGCCTAATTTCTCGAATCACATGAGCAATCTGAAATTCAAAATATTAATAATGATACTATCTTGAACCATTTAAACAATGTTGCATTTGCTTTCGTGCTTATTACACTTTGTACTTTGACTAACAAAAAGATAATAAAAATAACTGATACAGCCAGAGATGTTTGAAAAACATATTTTACCCCTTTCCAGGTTCAGTTACGTCCTACATGTATATATGTGTATTTGTTAAACAGATTTTCATGCCCATGTGACCTTGACTTTAAAGCTCTTGATTCGATAATCATTAGGGTCATCATTTGTCAAGAAATACCAGTTATATAAAAATTCAAGATTAAAAGTGTCCATTTTTCTTTCTGAGCAACCACCTTACCAATTAAGAGGATATTGCATCAAAGTGTTCTCTATATACTAGTGAACGAAACCATATAAAAGAGGGATATCACATGGAAACACATTTAGTGTAACAACTCCTCATGACCTTTTCCTTTAACCTGTTGACCTCATTATTATTAGGTATCTTTCTTTTCTCCCACTTTTCCTTCACTCAAATCTAGATGATTGTATTTCAAAACTTTTTTTGAAATAACCAATAAATAAATATTACTTGACTTGACTTAATATCATGGGAAAACTGATTGTTTAAACAAACTCCTTTGACCTTGTCCTTTAACTTGGTGACCTTAAAATAAATAAGCGTATTTTTTTGCCTCCAAGTTCTGTCACATTGACTGTTGACCTTTTTTTTTTTATTCAGGTTTAAACACATAATATACAAGTTATAAATCAAATTTACATAACAATTGTTTCTAAAAGTATAACAATTATTACTAAAAGTATTTGTGAGATTGCTGTTGAACAAAACCTATAATCTAAAAACTGCCGTAAAAATAATATGAATTTAGATATGACAATAAAAAGGAACACCAAAGTGGGGCAAAATAAAAGGTCCTAATAAAGCGTATCAACTCAGACTAGTTTTGAAGGGAACAGATCAGCAACTACCTCACACTTAAAATATGGTTAAATGTTACTCTATGGTATTTAGTATATTGCTTAAATATCACAGTTGTTTAATATATTACATAAATATCACAGTTACAAATGTATGTCACATAAATTTACTATCACATACTTTAGTATATACTGGTAATAAGATATATTTAATAGAAACAAGTTCACAACTTTGGGAAACTAACTATGTAAAATGAAATAACTTGGATAATATAGTGTAAAAACCTAGGATTGCCCATGAAAGCCCGAAAGCTTATTTCCAATGGGGTCCTGTTTAGGTTACACTTACTATAATATGATCTTATATGAAAGTTACACAAAATGAAAAATACGTCTCTGATAATTATTGAGTATACATGTAAGTTGTTACAATCATGTTTCTATAATATATTTGCCATGATGACTAGATTACACATATCCTAATTGTTACTATTAAGGTGTTTTAGCTAGGCACAATAGATGGTTCTTAACAGCTAATTTAAACTTATGTTTATTATCGATTTTCTTAATTGTATCTGGCATTTAAAGCATTCCAATCACTAATTGCACTGTAGTAAAAGGTAACATTTCCTTTACCATAGCATTTGGGCACTCTAAAAGTGTATGTATTTGCCCTTGTGTCATATGAATGAGTATCTTTAACATAGATAAAATTTTCTTTTAAGTATGATGGACACTTGTCTTTAACAATTTCAAATACATGGTTCAGTCTTAATTGCTTATTTCTGTTTTCAATATTTAGCAATGACATATCTGACAGGTTACATTGGTTAATACTATCTCGAGGACCCATTCCATAAATAAATCTAACAATTTTATTTTGACATATCTGTAATTTGTCTTTTAGACATTTATTTAAACTTGGATACCAAGAGGAACAAGTATAATCGATGTGACACTGTATCAAGGCAAAACATAAGTATTTTCTAGTTCTTGTATCTAAAGACTTTGCATTTCTATATATAAATTTAAGACGAGAGTTTACTTTACTAACACTGTTGTTTACAATATTTTTACCAGATAATGTGTTATCAATACTAACACCCAGATATTTTACAGCAGTTGTGGGTTTGATTGTATGCCCCTTACATTCAATTTTAAAATCTTTTAGTTGTTTTAACTTTCTCTTTGTTCCATATACAATACATCAGTCTTCCCCAAATGTAGGGATAATTTATTGTCTACTAGCCAGTCTGAACAAGAATCCATGACACTGCTTAATTTTTCAGAGATAACATTTGGGTCTTTATGAGCATACAAGATAGCACTATCATCAGCATATAAAATAAATTTACAATCAGGGTCAATACTAATAATCATATCATTGACATAACATAAAAATAGAAGAGGTCCAAGAATACTACCTTGGGGTACACCACAAGTAACAGGTTCGAATTCAGAAAATACATTGTTTTCACATACAGTTTGCTTTCTTCCGGATAAATAAGACATGAACCAATCTGTATTGTCAATACCCATTATCTTTAATTTGCCACATAAAATGTTGTGGTCTTCTGTATCGACCGCTTTCTGTAGGTCTAACCTAACCATTCCTGTATAAAGTCCTTTAGCATTATTATTTCTATTGTGGTCCATTAAATGAACAAGGCATGTATCTGTAGAATATGAATTTCTAAAACCTGAATGTAATTCATATAATAAATTATTATCTACTAAATACTTCTCAAGCTGTGTATATATAGCTTTTTCCAAAAAAAATTTGCTTTGATGACCTGATGACCTCAAAATCAAGACTTCCCCCTACCTTTCAAGCTCACCACTTTACCAATTTGCATGGTCATAGGTTAAAGAATTATCAAGATATCATGCAGAAATGACTTTATTGTTACAAGCCCCTGTGATCTCGACTTTTGATCTGTTGAACTTAAAATCAAGTTTTTCTTGTCCTCAAAATTTAACATCAAATTAATTGACATGATTGTAGGTCAAAGCATTTTCTGGTTGATATCATGGGGACAAACTTAACAGTAGATAACTTAAAGCAATACATCCCCACTTCCTTCAAGGGGGACATTACAATAATTTTGTAAAATATCCATATTTAACAACACATGTATCAGAAATTGTCTCTTAGAAAACTCATCAGCATAATATGAAACCTTACTGCCCGTAATACTTTCATTGGTAGAAAGTATACAACGAAATTTAACAAATGTTGAACTTATTGCAAATGAACGATGTAAAACTTTGGAAATATATCAATACACAATGAGAATAACATGTTTCAAGGCAATATTTTTTCCTATGGAGATATATACAGAGAAAAAAAATTATTATACTAGTTAATTGGCTGTTACCATTCTCATCTTAGAGAAGTTGACAAGACTATCCTCCGTCATGTCTGGAGTGCCTTCTTCAATGAACGAGAGGTCCGTTAGGTACATGCCTAGATATGGGATACATGGTGGGTCGCACCTGCAAGACAAGTGGTGTATGAGTGGTGTGATACCACACCATGCCTAGTGAGTTACACAGTGTGTCACATCTGCAAGACAAGTGGTGTATGAGTGGTATGATACCACACCATACCTGGTGAGTTACACAGTGGGTCACATCTGCAAGACAAGTGGTGTATGAGTGGTATGATACCACACCATGCCTAGTGAGTTACACAGTGGGTTGCATCTGCAAAACAAGTGGTGTATGAGTGGAATGATAACACACCATGCTGGTGAGTTACACAGTGGGTCACATCTGCAAGACAAGTGGTGCATGAGTGGTATACCACACCATGCCTGGTGAGTTACACAGTGGGTTCCACCTGCAAGACAAGTGGTGTATGAGTGGTATGATACCACACCATGCCTAGTGAGTTACACAGTGGGTTGCATCTGCAAAACAAGTGGTGTATGAGTGGTATGATAACACACCATGCTGGTGAGTTACACAGTGGGTCACATCTGCAAGACAAGTGGTGCATGAGTGGTATACCACACCATGCCTGGTGAGTTACACAGTGGGTTCCACCTGCAAGACAAGTGGTGTATGAGTGGTATGATACCACACCATGCCTAGTAAGTTACACAGTGGGTTGCATCTGCAAGACAAGTGGTGCATGAGTGGTATACCACACCATGCCTGGTGAGTTACACAGTGGGTTCCACCTGCAAGACAAGTGGTGTTTGAGTGGTATGATAACACATCATGCCTAAGTGAGTTACACAGTAGGGTCCCACCTGCAAGACAAGTGGTGTATGAGTGGTATGATACCACACCATGCCTAGTGAGTTACACAGTAGGTCCCACCTGCAAGACAAGTGGTGTAGGAGTGGTATGATACCACAACATGCCTGGTGAGTTACACAGTGGGTCCCACCTACAAGACAAGTGGTGGTTGAGTGGTATGATAACACATCATGCCTAGTGAGTTACACAGTGGGTCGCACCTGCAAAACAAGTGGTGTATGAGTGGTATGATACCACACCATGCCTGGAGAGTTACACAGTGAGTCACATCTGCAAGACAAGTGGTGTATGAGTGGTATGATACCACACCATGCCTAGTGAGTTACACAGTGGGTCGCACCTGCAAAACAAGTGGTGTATGAGTGGTATGATAACACACCATGCCTGGTGAGTTACACAGTGGGTCACCCATGCAACACAATATAACACCATGTACTTATACACAATCACAAGCTTTTGTTTTAAGCATTTTAGCTGAAAATATATCAGAATTTGGTCAAGTTCTTTAAATACCTTTTAAACATTTTACTTCGGAATTTTCAATGTACCATAATGATGCAAAATACAAAAAATATTGTAAATTTGACATAAAAAAGCGCTTGACAGAAAATCAAAATAATTTATATATCTATAAGTTGCCTTACCGATGAAGGGCGTCTCTCATGTTTTTAAATCTGCCATCCGAAGACACCAGAGTCTGCAGTCTTTCAATCATCTGCTTAGTCTAAAAATACATATACAGTGTATAAGCAAATTTATTTTCCTTTCTGTTTGTTATGCTTTCAAATTTTTTTATTTTGAATGTTTTCTTTTTATTTTTTTAAAACTAAAAAAATTTTATATTGGTGTATGCAAGTATAGTAATTTTTAGCAAAAGAAGGCTGAAAAAAGACTAATGTCCATAGGAAACTTATGCCCCAACATTCCACTTTAAAAAAAAAAGTTTTAAAAAGGATTTTATGATCAAATTTTACCTTTAACCTTTAAAAGAGACAATAATGATAGACATTTGTGCAAAGTTATTTCAAAATCTTTAAATAAATGGAAAAGTTAGAGAAAAGACAGGAATGGTCATGGTCAAGTTTTTACTTTTTCTCTCAGTGTGACCTTGACCTTTCAGTCATGTAGATATTGACATTTGTGCCAAGTAACTTTAAAATCCATCTAGATATGGCAAAGATTGTTAGGGTCAATTTGACCTTTCACCTCTTAGTGTGACCTTGACCTTTTAGGTAGGAAGACAGGTCTGACAGGCAACACATTTTTTATATACGACAAAGTTAAGGGTGGGACAAGAAGCTTGTCACAGATCTACACAAGTACAGACAGACTGCTGTACAACACCTTCTTCAAAGAGGGGCATGAACATGTAAAACAGAATGTGTGCATTTTATTAAACAGAAGTGGTGTACTCACTTGTTTAGACAGCTTTTCCCAGGTTTTCTTCAGCCTGTACACAGAGCTATTCACAAATGCTGCACATATTTGCAGCACACCGTTGTAGTTGTGCATACAGCGACATATATCAGCAATGGCGGCCCATTTCTCAATGCATGCCACACGATCCTGAAGATTGGTGCGACTGATTATCTCTGTGACAACGAGTCGACTCACCTAAAGAAGATTTAGAAAAAAAAGAAATTTAGTCTATGTTGATTGAGCCGAAAAATATGACTTCTACAGTGTTCGCATGGTAAATGATGACAACGGATGTCTGATGACAGACAAAAGGTGATCACAAAAGCTCACCATGAACATGTTGTGCTTAAGAGTGTAAATAGAAAATATATTTGTTCACTATCCATTCATATATGAACTTTGTTCTGTGAAAAATGCAAGAGGTAAAAGTGCCAGAGGAAAAATATGCCAGAGGAAAAAAATTGTGATCAGTAAAGTGGTAAAAATTCCAGAGCATTATCTTATTTGCAAACATTGGGAATGTCCTTCTTTAGTTTAGATGCTACAAAGCCTTCTGCTGCATAATTTTATTTAAATAGGGGGAGAGTCACGCTTTTTTTGACACAGTATCCAATTTCGAGGTAATGGTATGCAACTTTTGTATCTACATGAATGATATTTAATAAAATGTTAATTTAAATTCTTATCATACATGTAACAAAAGACAGTGAAAGAGTTTCTCAAAACAAATTATCACTTGCAAATCAAAAAAGAAATATTCGCACATTGTTTTCTTTCAAAATATTGTTGTTTTATGATACATGGGCAATAAATTCCCATGCAGTAAAAATAATCATCATCAAAACCCTGTTTGTTTGTCACATTGCTTTAATAAATTATTGCCCTCAAAATCAAAAGATTCCATTTAACAAATAAAATCCAATAGATTTTAAAAGGAATTTCATAGGTTTTCTTCGTTGACTGATCCTCAAAGACACACAACTATAGCCAAGATTTATTAGAAAGACAATAAGAACAAGGGCTGTTTATAAAACATGCATGCCCCCCTATATGGGCTGTCAGTTGTACTGGCAGCCATTGTGTGAATAAGTTTTTTGTCACTGACCTTGACCTTTGACCTAGTGACCTGAAAATCATTAGGGGTCATCTGTGAGTCATGATCAATGTACCTATGAAGTTTCATGATCACAGGCATAAGCGTTCTTGAGTTATCATCCGGAAACCATTTTACTATTTCGGGTCACCTTGACCTTTGACCTAGTAACCTGAAAATCAATAGGGGTCATCTGCGAGTCATGATCAATGTACCTATGAAGTTTCATGATCCTAGGCATAAGCGTTCTTGAGTTATTATCCGGAAACCATTAAACTATTTCGGATCACCGTGACCTTGACATTTGACCTAGTGACCTGAAAATCAATAGGGGTCATCTGCGAGTCATGATCAATGTACCTATGAAGTTTCATGATCCTAGGCATAAGTTATCTTGAGTTATCATCCGGAAACCATTTTACTATTTACGGTCACCATGACCTTGACCTTTGACCTAGTGACCTCAAAACCAATAGCGGTCATCTGCGAGTCATGATCAATGTACCTATGAAGTTTCAAGATCCTAGGCCTAAGTGTTCTTGAGTTATCATCTGGAAACCATCTAGTGGACGGATGGACATACGGACGGACAGACATACGGACGGACTGACATGATCAAAACAATATACCCCCTCTTCTTCGAAAGGGGGCATAATAAATATAAAATTTTCAATCAGAGAAAGTCATCAGTAAAAAAAGCATAGAATGCTAAATATCCTTAAAATTGCTAAGAACACTATTTTTATACATAAAACTGGCATTTTTACTTTTGGCATTTTTTCCTATTGCGTTCTTACAACTTTACTTGTGGCATTTTTACTTATGACATATTTTCTTCTGGCATTTTTACCTATGGCATTTACCTACATTTGTGCATAAAGTGCAGTCTGCACATGCTTATCTGGGACAATACTTTCTGCTTGTATTGATTTTTTTCATTTAAAGAAAGTCTCATCTTAACAAAAATGCAGTTAAGACAGAAAGTGTCATCCCTTATTAACCAGTAGGGACTGCACTTGCTAATCTCACAGGTGGTTAGCGTGTGGCTATGATATTAATTAGTGAAAACATCATTTTGAATGATAAATAATCATATTATAACGAAAAATTAACTTTTCTGAAAAAAAAATTCACTATCAAATACTTATATATATATATATATTTGATAGTGAATTTTTTTTTTCAGAAAAGTTAATTTTTCGGTATAATATGATTATTTATCATTCAAAATGATGTTTTCACTAATTAATATCATAGCCACATGCTAACAACCTGTGGCTAATCTTAGACAACACTTTACGCACATGCATTAAGTCCTGTTAAGCCCCAGTTTATAAAGTTTACAACTTATTTACATCTACAAAAATTGCTAAGCACCCACCTCATTGAATCTCTTGCTGACTAGAAGAACATGTGGGGCTTTTGTCGCCTTGTCAGGCTTCATCCAGGCCTGGCACAATAGCTCCCTTTAACAAGTATACCGGAAATAGACCTTTAGCAAGATTTCTCTATCTGGTCACACTTAGAATAAATTTTAAAAAAAATCTTAGTTCCAAAAAATGGTTAGATTCCAAGTCAATTTGAAGAAATGGTCTACACTTGAATTTAGAAGAATTGTTTGCACCTTAAAAAAGTCATCCTAATAATTTGCTTGGTATTTGCGGAAAAATCTTTCCTTTAAAGGAACTGAGAAACAAACAATAGAAAATGCAAATATAACAATGTTATTCATACAAATGAATAGATAAAAATTGCTAAATATCTTAATACTCTTTTGGTTATGATTTTAAAACATTAAGGTAAATGTTTACAAATGATACAAAAGATGGAATGGTACAATTCCTGCGAAATGAGCGCTGCATGGGTATAAAAGGATAATTAAGCATGAGGTTAATCCAAACATTCACTCACTCGCTCCTGATTGAGGTAAAGATTTGATGATCAAGGAATGTAAGCTGTTCTGATATGTCCAAGGCAGACAGGGTGTCAAATGTGTCTTTTGATTGTGTCTGAAAAAAGAATTCACCTATCTATCAGTTGACGCATGATGATATGTTAGATACACTCTGAAGCACATCAATTTGCTGCTATAATTAGTTGTATTCAAAAACACCTAACGTTATTTCAAACAAAATTTACTCATGAATTAACATTAATCTGATTGAAGTGATAAAGTCATTATATTTTTCATTGATTTGTCATTATATTTACAATATCTGAAGATATTTTTCATTGTAATGGTTTGAAACAGGTCTCTGTTTTGTTGATAAATACACCTGCATAAATAGCTTAAAATCAAGTCAGAATAATATGAACACAATTCATATAAGATAAAAAATAAAAGCTAGGTCAAGCAACGCCATGGAAAATAATTACTTAATACATGGACAAACAGTACCACAATTCAGTACCTTCCTCAAATGTCCATATAAGAACACAAAGCTGTGCGAAAAGCCCATATTCACCTATCCATTGAAAGACTTAAGAATAATCATGCAATATCAGTAGACTTAGAACCAAGAAATATATATCTGAGTTATACATACACGCTTAAAATGGTGTCATTTACACATCTTTCTAAACAAAGAATAATAGGCATCAACTGCCATGCTAGACATGACATACAAGTAATTTTCGACCATAGCATTTTAAAGAATATTTTTTATTTTTAGACTGAAGTCGAAGTATTGGCTGGTGAATTTGTGCCATGGTCTTAGAGCTCTTGAGAGCTTGACAAACTGACCTCTGGGTGAGCCAGGAGCTTGGTGAGATCTATTTTTGGTTCTGTGCCCTCCTTGGTTAGAGTACGGAGGATGGAGGCAGCGGCCTTGTGCTCGGCCGGTAGCAGGTTTGAGTTGCACACCATCTCCTCTAGGAAGTCTATCAATGATGACTTCAGCGCTGGGTCACATACAAAATCCTGTATACAAACAAGCAGTTTATAAAAAATTAAATACTTAAAAAAAAAATTACGTATATTGCTAAATAAGAACTTTATAATTTTTTATTTCTGGGTTAACACTGGTTTATTGAGTCATTGGTTAAACAGTAGTAATTTCTTGAAATGCTTTATTTATTTTATTATCATTTGACAAAATCAATGGCATCACATTTTTGAAATTCATGAATAGTATTCAACTAATAAGTAGTAAAAGGGAATATATTAGTGTAAACTATTTTGGGACAGACAAAGGAAGAAGTTGGTTGGTTTAAGAAAGTTAAATTTGGCAACGTTAGCAAGCTTTGTGGGTCAAGGAAGTTGGGTGGATAAGGGGAGTAGTCTGAATGGATCAAGGAAGTTGGGGTGGCCAGGGGAGTAGTCTGAATGGATCAAGGAAGTTGGGGTGGCCAGGGGAGCAGGCTGAATGGATCAAGGAAAGTGGGGTGGCCAGGGGAGTAGGCTGAATGGATCAAGGAAGTTGGGTGGATAAGGGGAGTAGGCTGAATGGATCAAGGAAGTTGGGGTGGCCAGGGGAGTAGGCTGAATGGATCAAGGAAGTTGGGTGGATAAGGGGAGTTGGCTGAAAGGATCAAGGAAGTTGGGGTGGCCAGGGGAGTAGGCTGAATGGATCAAGGAAGTTGGGGTGGCCAGGGGAGTAGGCCAAATGAATCAAGGAAGTTAGGGTGGCCAGGGAAGTAGGCTGAATGGATCGAGGAAGTTGGGGTGGCCAGGGAGTAGGCTGAATGGATCAAGGAAGTTGGGGTGGCCAGGGGAGTAGGCTGAATGGATCGAGGAAGTTGGGGTGGCCAGGGGTGTAGGCTTTGCCCGTTAAAGAAGTTTGGGTGGGAAAGGGAAAGAAAGCTGGCTGGTTTAAGAAAGTTCAGTTTGGCAAGGGGATTAAGCAGGGTGGGTTCAGGAAGCTGGGTAAGGATAGGGGGGAAAATGGGTTGGACTAGGGGAGTAGGGTAGTGGGGGTTGGACTAGGGGAGTAGGGTATTGGGTGGGTTGGACTAGGGGAGTAGGGTAGTGGATGGGTTGGACTAGGGAAGTAGGGTATTGGGTGGGTTGGACTAGGGAAGTAGGGTATTGGGTTGAGGATGTTGGAGCGGGTAAGGTGAGATGACTGGTGGTTAATGATGATAAGGTGGACAAAGGGAGTGGACTGATTGGTTAAGTAAGTTTTAGTGGGTAAGGAATGATAAATGGTATCAGCTGGTTGCTGCCATGTTCCCCCAGTTCACACCTGTGAGTGTTTCGCGACCCAGTGCTTGACGATGTTCAACACCCTCATGGTGGCAGCCGTACTTATCACAGACTCTCTTTTACGAAGCATTCGTGGGTCTGTTGCTCCTAGAAGAAATTATCCCCATATTAAATGTAAAAAGATTTGTGTCATATTATTAACCCCAAAGGCATCATAATACTAATATCATAAAAATACTTGGCCGTAAAAGTTCACTGGATTTTATTTCTAACACTTTTGTTTGCATAACTAGTTTTCTTTCTATGCCATTAAACCGTTCTGTTCATTTCAAGTGTTCATTAATAAAAACAATACAATTTACATCAAAATTATTATATTTTAATAAATTTAAATTATTTCATTTTCTATTCATTTACATATAAATCCAAAATTATCCAAACATTACTATCACACAACATCACCAACACCACATACCTGACCCAGCACTTAAGAACCTCTGCACCCGATTGGTGGACTGCTCTGGGGAGTAGCCAGATCCTGCAGTAGCCACGGCAAAGGCTGCTGTTGCCGCTGAGGAACTGGATCTACAAGAAACAAACATTTGAACTGTGCCCAAAGGACAACGTCACAGGGACTTTAACACAAACACACACTATAGCATGGCCTATTTGATCTTTCTCAAGTCTTAAAGCATAGCCTAGTACATCTTTCACAGGTCCTTATGCAAATCCTCGTGGATCTTTCACAGCTCCTAATGCATAGCTTAGTAGATATTTCTCATGTCTAATGCATAGCCTTGTGGATCTTTCTCAGGCTCTCATGCATAGCCTAGTAGATTTTTCTCAGGTACTAATTCATAGCCTCATGCATCTTTCTAAGGTCCTAATGCATAGCCTAGTACATGTTTTTCCGGTTCTTATACATAGCCTAGTACATGTTTTTCAGGTCCTCATGCATTGCCTTGTGGATCTTTATCAGGTCCTCATGCATAGCCCAGTACATTTTTATCAGGTCCTAATGTATAGTCTAGTGGATCTTCCTCAGGCCCTAATGCATAGCCTAGTAGATCTTTATCAGGTCCTCATGCATAACCTAGTACATCTTTCTCAGGTACTCATGCATAACCTAGTAGATCTTTCTCAGGTCCTCATGCATAGCAGTAGTAGATCTTTATCAGGTCCTCATGCATAACCTAGTAGATCATTCTCAGGTGCTCATGCATATCCTAGTAGATCTTCCTCAGGTCCTAATTTATAGCCTGGTAGATCTTTCTCAGGTCCTAATGCATAGCCAAGTAGATCTTTCTCAGATTCTTATTCATAGCCTAGTAGATTTTTTCTCAGTTCCTTATGAATAGTTTTGTAGATCTTTATAATGTCCTAATGTATAGCTTTGTATATCTTTCTCAGGTCCCAACATATAGCCTGGTGGATCTTTCTTAGGTCCTTATGTATAGACTAGTAGATGTTTCTTAGGTCCGAATGTATAGCTGTGTGGATCTTTCTCGGATCCTTATATGCATAGCTATGTAGATCTTTCTCAGGTCCTAATGCATAGCCTAGTAGATCTTTTTCACATCCTAATGCATAGCCTAGTATATAAGACCTTTCTCATTTCCTAAGGCATAGCCTAGTAGATTTCTCTCAGGTCCTTACGCATAGCCTAGTCCATGGTTTTTAAGTCTAATGCATAGCCTTGTGGATGTTTCTCAGGTCCTAATGCATAACCTAGTAGATTTTTCTATGGTCCTTATGCATAGCCTTGTGGATCTTTCTCAGGTCCTAATGCATAGCCTCATGGACTTTTCTCAGTCAGGTTCTTATGTATAGCCTAGTAGATCTTTCTCCAGTCCTATTTCAAAGCCTAGTAGATCTTTCTCAAGTCTTCATGCATAGCCTTGTAGATCTTTCTAAAGTCTTCATGCATAGCCAAGTTGATCTTTTTCAGGTCCTAATTCATAGCCTAGTAGATCTTTCTCAGGTCTTCATGCATAGCTTACTAGATCTTTCTCAGGTCCTAATGCATCGCCTTGTAGATCTTTATTTGTTTGTAAATAAAAAAATATTTTGAAAGAATCTCAATGGAGAATACCAATGAGGGAACAGTTTTAAGTAACCATGTACATGCATTTCAACCAAGAAACCATCAAAATATTTAAACAAAATAGAGTAAAAGCAAACATGGTCAATTATTTGGAGAATAATATTGGAGTTTTATGGTAAAAATATCCAAACATTTGCAAATCCAGGGTAGGAGACATAGTTTCATGTCTGGATCAATTTACTTTCCACGCATGCAAATTACAGAACAGTAAGAAAATAATGTTATTTGTTGACTGCTAGCATAGATATTAAACAAGAGGGCCAAGATGGCCCTAGTTCACTCACCTGAGAGGAGTCGGTTCATTCAATCTTTACCAAATGTCAAACTTGACCTAGATATTGTCCAGACAAACATCCTGGTCAAGTTTCATCATTATTTCATCTGCGAGTCATGATCAATGTACCTATGAAGTTTCATGATCCTAGGCCTAAGCGTTCTTGAGTTATCATCCGGAAACCATTTTACTATTTCAGGTCATCGTGACCATGACCTTTGACCTATTGACCTGAAAATCAATAGGGTCATCTACAAGTTATGATCAAGTTTCATGATCCTAGGCCTAAGCGTTCTTGAGTTGTCATCCGGAAACCATTTTACTATTTTGGGTCACCGTGACCTTGACCTTTGACCTAGTGACCTGAAAATCAAAAGGGGTCATCTACGAGTCACGATCAATGTACCTATGAAGTTTCATGATCCTAGGCCTAAGCGTTCTTGAGTTATCATCTGGAAACCATTTTACTATTTCAGGTCATCGTGATCATGACCTTTGACCTATTGACCTGAAAATCAATAGGGGTCATCTACAAGTTATGATCAATGTACCTATGAAGATGTATGATCCTAGGCCTAAGCATTCTTGAGTTATCATCTGGAAACCATTTTACTATTTCGGGTCATCGTGACCTTGACCTTTGACCTAGTGACCTGAAAATCAATAGGGGTTATCTGCGAGTCATGATCAATGTATCTATGAAGTTTTATGATCCTAGGCATAAGCGTTCTTGAGTTAACATTTGGAAACCATTTTACTGCTTTGGGTCACCGTGACATTGACCTTGGACCTGAAAATCTATAGGGGTCATCTTCGAGTCATGATCAATGTATCTATGAAGTTTCATGATCCTAGGCAACAGTGTTCTTGAGTTATCATCCCGAAACCATTTTACTATTTCGGGTCATTGTGACCTTGACCTTTGACCAAGTGACCTGAAATTCAATAGGAGTCATCTGCGAGTCATGATCAATGTACCTATGAAGTTTCATGATCCTTGGCATAAGTGCTCTTGAGTTATCATCCGGAAACCATCTGGTGGACGGACGGACATGAGCAAAACAATATACATGTACCCCCTCTTCTTCGAAAGGTGGGGGGGCATAATGAGAAAACTGCCTCCCTCCCAGCAGCCATGTTATTCAACTGACCGGCACCATTTTTTGACTCGACTATCGGTTCAAGGAAACAAATGTTCTGAGCAAGTTTCATGAAAATTGGGCCAAAAATGTGACTTTTACTGTGTTCACATGTTTTCACTATATACATATAGAGAACAAGATGTGTTTGTGAAACACAATGTCCCCCTATATGATGTTTGACCTTGTGGGATGACCTTGACCTTGACCCTTAACCACTCAAAATGTGCAGCTCCATGAGATACACATGCATTTCAAATATAAAATTGCTATCTTCAATATTGCAGAAGTGACATTACATGAGCAATTTTGACCCATATATTTGACCTTAAATTATACCTTGACCTTGACCTTTCACCACTAAAAATGTGCAGCTCCATAAGATACACATGCATGCCAAATATCAAGTTGCTATCTTCAATATTGCAAAAGTATTCATAAAATTAGCGATTTGGGCCACATATATTTGACCTCTGACCTTGAAGGATGACCTTGACCTTGACCTTTCACCACTCAAAATGTGCAACTCCATGAGATACACACGCATGCCAAATATCAAGTTGCTATCTTCAATATTGCAAAAGTACTCATAAAATGAGCGATTTTGGCCACATATACTTGACATCTGACCTTGAAGGATGACCTTGACATTGACCTTTCACCACTCAAAGTGTGCAGCTCCATGAGATACACATGCATGCCAAATATCAAGTTGCTATCTTGAATATTGAAATACTGCAAGTGTACATTAAATGAGTGATTTTGACCCATATATTTGACCTTTGACCTTGAAGGATGACCTTGACCTTGACCTTTCACCACTCAAAATGTGCAGCTCCATGAGATACATATGCATGCCAAATAACAAGTTCCTATCTTCAATATTGCAAAAGTTATTGCAAATGTTAAAGTTGGGGCAAACCAACCAACCAACAGACCAACAGACAGGGAAAAAACAAGATGTCCCCCACTACTATAGTGGAGGACATAAAAATGCCCCGCCCACTGCCGGCCATGTTTATTCACCAATCCCGACCATTTTCAAACTCGTCCGAGATATCAATAAAACCAATGTTTTGACCAACTTTCATGATGATTGGGCAAAAATTGTGCCTTCTAGAGTGTTTACAAGGTTTCTCTATAGCCAAATAGGGAAAACTGCCGCTATATACATATAGAGAAAAAAGCCCCGCCCACTGGCGGCCATGTTTTTTCACCGATCTCGACCATTTTCGAACTCGTCCGAGACATCAATTGAACCAATGTTTTGACCAACTTTCATGATGATTGGGCAAAAATTGTGACTTCTAGAGTGTTTACAAGGTTTCAATGAAGCCAAATGAGGAAAACTGCCCCCCCCCCCCCCCCACTGGCGGCCATGTTTTTTAACTGATCGGAACCACTTTTGAACTCAACCAAGATATCATTAAGACAAACATTTTGACAAAGTTACATGAAGATGGGCATGAAATGTGACTTCTACAGTGTTTACAAGGTTTTTCTTTTTTTTGACCTAGTGACCTAGTTTTTAACCTGGCACAACCCAGTTTCTAACTCGGCCGAGATTTTATTGGGACAAAGCTTCTGACCAAGTTTCATGAAGATGGGACAAGAAATGTGGCCTCTAGAGTGTTTACAAGCAAATGTCAACGGACGGACGGACTGACATACGACGGACAAAGACTGGTCACAAAAGCTCACCTGATAAATCAGGTGAGCTAAAAAACATGACACAAATAAATAAATTGAAGTTCCTCACACAAAACGTCCTAACCTTCGTTTGGATGCACGTGAGGAAGTGACCACAGCTCCAGCGCGCGCTTGGGGAGGGGACCCATCAATCTGGGACGCAAAACTGCTGCGAGGGGTCACATTAGGGGTCATCTCCAGTTCAGAGCTGACTGTGGAGCACAAACAACAGTATAATGCTAGTTAAACAAAAGTTTATTGTGAAGTTAGAAAAAAAACATTACACTGGGAATAAAAAAATCAACTAAGAAAGTGTTTTATAAGCAGTTCTATCAATTGTTATTAGTAAGTGAGCACATTAGTAAGTGTAATAGACACCTACTTTTATTACTGAATAATTAAAAACTATATTTCTGAATGGGTTTGCAAAAAATTCTACATAATTATGAAACTCCAATCATTCATCAACATATGTTGTTTTTAAATCTTTAAACTTAGACAAAAACACTCTTTCATGAAAAATAAACGGAAAATGCTTATTATGAAAACATTGTTGATTCAGTACAAAAAGCATACAAAAGGAACATGGAATACACAGTTTTTGTGTTAAACAAATTAATATAAAAGAACATCACTATTCTAAGTTTGAATGCCTGGATTCTACTATAACATCACATACTTGAGAATAAAGTGACAATTCAACTTGGCATTTAATGTTAATAAAGTTTCTTTAGATCAGTACAAAAAAAATCAACCACTACTAATAATTTGTAAGAAATAGCCTTTAAAAGCAAAAATTAAAGATTTATTCTTCTTAAGATTTTTGCCAACTTGTAAAAGAGCTGATAGTGATTGTCTGTATCTGTCACAAATATTAAATAAGAAAAAGGATGTGAAAATGAATTAGTTTTGAACTCTTAATTGTTTTCTCATTCTGTTTTTACATTTTGGCAAAGCAAGAAACAGAAGTTAAGGGTGTTGAAAATATGGGAACAATACGTGAAAACTGAACTTAGAAAATATAAAAGTACATAATCAGAAATATTAAGTAACTTGTAGAATTTTTTAAGAAATATTAAGTAAACTTACAGTGTTTTACTTTGATCTGAGGAGCAACAATGTTAGGCGAAGAGTAACTATAGCTGATGGGTGAAGGAGCCCGTCTCAATTTCGGGCTCGCACTCGGTGATCGAATGGTTTTCTTGGGTGAGGTAGACTGGATTATTGGTGATGGAATCCGTACTGGCGAGGACGCCTTCGTTGGTTTTCTGAGTCGAATTGTGGGCGGGGTACCAGGTGAGGGGCCAAAAATCGCCTCTGAAAGACTTGACATCCCTGGCATCTTGACGGGCGTTGAAGGGCGTCGGGGGCTGGTTTCCCCGCTCTTGGGGCTGAGGGGCTGCGGCAAGGACCGCCGTGGGCTGCCCAAGGGGCTGGAGGCAGGGCTTGGTCTAGGTGTGCTGGGCCCAGGTGTAAGAGTGTCGGAGCTGGAGACCGTCTTCAAACCCAGCGACTCTGATGGGCTGACAAACAGACCCGTGCAGCTGTCCGGCATAAGATACTTGCCGTTCATAAAGTCAAAATCATCACTGGAGGACTCCCCAAAGTCATGCCTGAAAATCACGACGTCGGACAGGGAAGGGTCCATTTTTATTGCGGGTATGTCGGGTGAGTCAGAGTCACAGAGGGTCTCACATGTGGCTATAGGGGCCTGTCTAGGGGGCTGCAGAAAGCTGTCCAGCTCCGTGTGGCTGTCGTCACTGTCCATCGACTCCTCCCGGGCTGGCGGAATAAATGAAGACAAAAAATTATTAGGTGTAAAATAAAATGTTTATTTCCATTTATATAAACTACCCTTATCTGTGTGCCAACCATAAACTGTTTCAGTGTATTACAATAATATTCCTTATATGGCCCTCTATTCTCATATAATCTAGTTCAATCAACCTAGTTTAGGTACTGTTTTGAGTGCTTTTTATTTCTTACGTATACCATAGCAACAGCAATTTTTGTCTGACAAATAATATAGAGAAATAATATACATACTCCCCATATAAAACCTTCTCTCCACGTGCAAAGTTTCAACAACCTAACTTAGTTACTTTTGAGTTATCGGAGGATCCATATTTTTGGACAGTTTTCACTTATTGTAGTTGGGAAAAAAACATTGAAATAATAGGCATATTCCCTATAATGTTGTACAGTCAAAACTGACCTAATGGTCACTTGAGAATAACTGTCAACTGCAGACAACTGGTCAGTTTGGATTCCCCCCCCCCCCCCCCCCCCCCGACGAAAATCACTCTATATTACGCTTGCGAATAACTGTCAATCGTCCATAACGGCCAACGGCCAGTATATTCCACTCCGAAAGTCGTGTTTGAACTAAAAACAGCAATCATGCATCAGTCGTTTTGAGTCGCGAAAAGAAAATCACAAAACATAATTTGTCTGTCTATTATGCAGGTAAAGCATCTTTGATAATTGCTTTTGATATGATAAAAGCGGCTTTTTGCGAGTGGACAAATAATAAGGTGTTAAGAAGGTTTGTTTCCCGGGGATAATTATGGAGGTATCTTCAAAGTAAAATATGTTTGTTTCACCATTATTAATGAATTTGCATCTAAATGGCATAAAAACAGGTGACTTTAAAAATAACAATTTGTATTAGTAGCAATTATCCACTCCCCTACGAAACGTTTTAGAACTGTTCTATAAAATTTCTAGAATTGTACTAGAACAAATGACTAGCAGTGTTCTGGAATCATCCTTAAAATGGTCTAGAATGATTAAGAACAGTTGTTGAACGTTAAATGAGAATAATTTGTAGAACAAATAGTTCTAAAACAGTTCTGAAGGTTTGTTCTAGAACAATTCTTGAACCACTGTTCTAGAACTATTCCAGAATTGTTCTTGTATAAATTTCCAGAACTGTTTTAGAACAATTGTTCTAGAAATTATTCTCATTTAACGTTCAACAACTGTTCCTTACAAAATTCTTGTAGATTTTCAGTATGATTAAAGAACAGTTCTAGTCGGTGTGTTCCAGTACAATTCTAGAAATGTTTGAGTAGTTCCAAAGGTTTGCTTCAAGTAAGTCTGGAACAAATGTTCTAGAACAGTTCTAGGACATTGTTCCCCTCAGAACTTGTAACTGAGAACTATTCATCAAGAATAACCTGATTACCTTGCCCAACTGGTGGAATGATTGATCTTAACTTCCATTATTAAATAAAGTTTATATAAGAAAATATATAAACTTTATTTAACTACAACAATATACTTCAAATAGTTACACAATTAGAAAATAAGTATACTATTGTTCACACAAACATTACATACAAACAATAAGTATAATTAATCTAAGAAAGAACATTTTAAAGGGAGGTAATATCACACTGTTACACATATTTATTTTAAATATGTAGAACAATTGTAGAACAATTGTAGGCCTTGGTTCCAGACCTGTTCTATATGTGTTCTTATTCCCCATTAGAAATTTTGTAGAACTTACTAATTTAAAATTGAAGTCAAATTATCATTGTCTGAATTAGTTTATTTAAACAATGAAGAGCAATTGTAGACCTTGGTTCTAGACCTGTTCTATATGTGTTCTAATTCCCTATTAGAGTTTTTTTTAGAACTTACTTGTTCTTAAAGAGTTCTTAATGTGTTCTAGAACTACATTTTAGAACATTTTAAGAAAGTTTTTGAACTTATTTTGTCTTTGAAATGTTCTTGTATATTATTGGCACAGTTTCAGAACTAAGCCTTGTTCCACAAATGTTCTGGAATTATTCTAGAAAACTGTTCTGGAACAATTCCAGAACATAAGTTCTAGAACGGGAATATGGAACAGTTCTAGAACTGTTCTTGATGTTCTAGAACAGTTCCAGAACCGTTCCAATTTCTATAAAATTTTTCGCAGGGGCGTGCAGGCATGATGCATGAGCGCGTGACAAAGTCAATTGATCTTTAATGCTGATAAAGTGTTAAAAAAAACATTGAGCCAGCAAGTGTTTTTATAAAAAGTCAATTGAAGGATTAGTGATTGTCTATAAAGGCAAAATATACACTGAATTGCAGCATTTATAACAAACTTAAGGCATTTATGAAAGAGGATTTTTTCATGTTTGTATTTTGTTTGAGGTTGTTTGTATGAAAATGCTGTCTGTGTGATGTTTGCGTATGAATAAATTTTTACATCTATTTGGCATTTTTTTCTTTGGATGAAAACAGAACAGTTACACCGTACTTTCAGTTTATGACAGTGAATCCACTTTTTATACTTATTCGGACGTGACGTCAATGGCATGTGACAAGCTTAATTTACTGAATGAACGAGATGCATGAGTTAACAATTACACTAGCTTTTATAAAGTAATTGATTTAGTTTAACAAAAGATAATTAAATCAATTTATACGATATTATTCTGTTTTATTCAATGAAAGTTAATTATGTGATTACACTAAGTTATTGGCAATTAGCCTTTTTACACTGTATGAAAACTACTGGATGGTTTAACGACGTAGCAATACTACCAACTGACCAACCATATAAAAATAGTGATCTGAAAACAACAGCCACCTGTGGACAACGGCCATTTTGGTCATTTCCCTTGACTGACCGCTGTTCTTAGTATTGACTGTACATCCACATCCCAAGGTTCATCAATTTATCTATGGTTATCAAAGGATTCAAATATGGATCGAGAGACGGACATATGGACAGATGGACAAATGGACGGACTAAGGGTAAGATCAACTCGACAGTACAAACAGGTAGGGAGTCAAAAAATGAAAAAAGACCTTCATTACCTTTGGGGGACGAGGTTCATGAATATAGAAACAAACAACTTTTTTGTTTTCTAATAAAAAATAATTAAAGAGCAATATACTCTGTTAAATACACCAATATGTTTAATAAAAACGTCTGCCATATTTTTAACACACAATGCGAAAATGCGTATTATGCCATATGTGAACAGTGTAACCTAAGACCGGTGTGCACATTTGTGTTTTGTGATCTCATTAGTGGACAATAGATATCCTAATCAGAGTACATTGATGTGAAGGCATATCTTAAGCTACACTATTCACATATGTCATAAAGCCCTTTTTTGCACAACGTGGCTCTAATCTCTGATGAGAAGATTACTCTTATGTGTACATCGTATTCTTCAATAAGACATAAGTATAATAATTAGGCTAGGAACTTGTTTAAGACTTTTCAATTACATAATGTTCAATAGTATGAACAATTATTTGACTTCAGAATTGTATAATAGAAACAAAATATATTAAAATAAAAGTGCCCCAAATATTACATAATCCATCCTAATTTACAGCAAGAAAATAATTCGCCCATACCTCAGGATGCATAGGTGCACATAAAATAGATCTACATACTTTTGGCGAAATTAATGTGTTTAGTTGTCCTTGAGCTGCAGGGCTGATCGCTGTCTGACACCGAACCACCAGATGCTGACTGAGTTGCTGTGGATGCGGCCGGGGCCGTTGAGGGCACCTGTGTCAATGATGAACCACCAGTCATCTCCAGTTTCATGCATCCAGTGCTGATACGTCTGATCCGGTCCATCTTGTGTACATGAGGCTTCACAATGCGGTCCATGCTGGGCGGATCTTTTGTGAACTGCTGCGGCTGAAGGTTTAGCTCGGTGCCGAGCAAGCCCCTTGTGAGAAGCATGGAGAATACTAAAGTTTTGTTTCAAACAATATTTATAGCGTCGCATGGTATTGTTAGCTAGGTTGTAGGGTAAATAACTCAGAAAATCTTTCATATGAAATATTGCCATTTTAGCATGTATTAAATTTTTCAAAGAGGACAAGGCTTTAAGTATCTTGATAAAAAACTTTTTTTAATAATGCTAAACTTATTCTCATTGATGTCTTTTGTACACAAAAAGCACTTATATTTTCTCTAAAAAACAATATATGTTAAGATTTCTTTATAGGATTTAGCAAAAACCAACCCATATAGCTGATCCAATTGAAGGCAATATAAATATATTTTTATCTTTAACATTTTGTCAACTAAACAAATTCCTACATGTCAACAGGTTAAAGTTAAAGTTAAGTTAACACTCAGGGCCCTACTTGTCGCTATTTTCACTGGCCTCAGTCTCTGACCCTGAAGCCCCTCCTTCAAGACTGCGATACACCTTCTTTAGGGCCTCAAGCACCTTTTCACCCGTTGTGAACACACGGTATGTGAGCAGGAACGTGTTGAGAAAATCGATGCTTAGAAATCTTAGATCTGTCAACCGCTCCAACAACCGTTCTACACTCCCGTGTCGGATCTATAAATAGTCAATAATTATAAGAATGGAAATGAATTTTATCACAGATATGATAATAATAATTATGCTGTATGTAGCTTATAAAATCTCAGTCATTTAAATATAGCCATGTACCTTGAAATAGCATATAAAATTTCAACTATATATAAGGCCAGGTCTCCTAAATAACTATCAATAATTTTTTAATATGCAAGAATAAACTTAAGATGATTAAAAAGAAGCAAATATTATTGAGAAAAAATAAAATTAGTATAATCAACAAGACATCTTTGTAAAACATTCTTTCCTCCCCCCCCCCCCCCCCCAACATGCATGACTTTTGTATGTTGTTTCTCCCCATCAGCTATGCAAATCAATAACTTGTTTAATAACAAGAGCAGGTTTTTAGCAAACACACTGTATAAAAGGATTAATTTTACATGGTTGAACACATTAAATGATGGCCTTTGGGTCATATATACTTACAAAATCAAATCCTACATTGAATTCTATCATAACTTAAAGTCGGTTTAAGGGATTGTTATTATTGGTATTTATGGTACTCAGACTCACTGTTGTATGTATAATTTCATGTTACAATCCCCTGTGACCGTGAACTTCACCCTATTGCCCCAAATATACTGCTATTCATTTGACCTTTGATCTTTAAACCGGACCATGACCCTTTGATGTCTGGAGATAAGTGTTACTCACCACTCAGTCTGAACAAGGTCTTTAAAGGCCATATTCCACTAACTTGACCCTTGACCTCTGATTGTGACCTTGACATTACTATTAGGAAATGACATTTACATGCTGCCACATAATCTTATGGTTGTTAACATTTGTACCAAGTAGATTTCAAAAGTTCTTTTATAATCCATCATCAAATGACAAAAATATTGCTGAGACAGGAATGTTCTAGATGTTTTATCGCCAAAACTTTGATGTTTGGCCCCTATGTGTAACTTTGACCATTGATGTACAGAGACATGTCTTACATGAAATATGTTATTTTTTTATGGTTTAAAATTGTTAAAAGTTATGTGACGAACCATACGTCTTCAGAAATAGATAATATTTTATTGTTTTGGTACATAATCGCTATAAATACACATGTTATTCAGAGAAAAAACATGAAATATTTGTTTACTAAGTGGTCAAACTGTGACAGAAAATATGTTTTTGTAAGATAACAATTGAATACAAATGTGATAATCTACAAAACAAACTAAAAATGTTTTCATTTTATGTTTTGAACTGTGTTTTACATTTATTTAAAAAAGTTTATACTGAGAATGTAAACAGGGATTGCAGCAAAGTAGTGTTTTCATTTAACATCATTTTAGTCCACCATCCTTGATGCAATTGGTCATCCTTATATTTCTTTTTGAACAATGAGTTAAACTTTACATAAGAAAAAGATGTCAAGTATGAAATAACCACAAAAATAAACACCTGTGGAACTTTGCACGAGTTTAGTGTGCGGCTAAACTTGATGTCAACATCATCACGAAACAACTTGGGATCTGACCTGAAATTCACAGTTTAAATGCATACAAGCAGAGACTCCTCAAACTATCAAAAACACACTTTTTACTCTTTGGAAAAATTTCAAAATAACAAAAATCATGCAAAAATTAAAATGGTACATCAGTTTATCCAAAAGTCTGGCAAGAAATAATGTTAAGTGTACTTTCAGTTCAACTTCAATAAGATTTGTCTAATCATGTAAAATCTAAATAATTTAAGCATAAGTGTTGTTTATAAGCCATTTTCCTTAAACTACATTTATTGTGAATACATGGCATACATACATTAGAGACTTGAATGTATTGTATACATACCTAACAGACTTGAATATATTGCATAATACCTAACAGACTTGAATATACTGTATTCATACCTAACAGACTTGAATAAATTGTATACATACCTTACAAACATGAAAATATTATATACACACCTAACAGACATGAATATATTGTATAAATATCTAACAGACTGTGAATATATTGTATACATATCTAACAGACTTGAATATATTGTATACATATCTAACAGACTTGAATATATGGTATACATACCTAACGGACTTGAATATATTGTATATGTATCTAACATACTTTAATATATTGCATTCATACCTAACAAACTGTGAATATATGATATACATACCTAACAGACTGTGAATATATTGTGTAAATACCTCACAGACTGTGAATATATTATATATATATATATACCTAACAGACTGTGAATATATTATATATATACATACCTAACAGACTGTGAATATATTGCATACATACCTAACAGACTGTGAATATATTATGTAAATACCTAACAGACTGTGAATATATTATATACATACCTAACAGACTGTGAATATATTATATACATACCTAACAGACTGTGAATATATTATAAACATACCTAACAGACTGTGAATATATTATGTACATACCTACAGACTGTGAATATATTATATACATACCTAACAGACTGGAATATATTGCATACATACCTTCAAACTGTGAACATATTACATACATACCTTACAGACTGTGAATATATTTTATACATACCTAAAAGACTTGAATATATTGCATACATACCTGACAGACTGTGAATATATTACATACATACCTTACAGGCTGTGAATATATTATGTACATACCTAACAGACTGTGAATATATTGCATACATATCTAACATACTTTAATATATTGAATACATACCTAACAAACTGTGAATATATTGCATACATGCCTAACAGAGTGTGAATATAGCATATACATACCTAACAGACTGCGGCATAGTGACAGAGGATGATTCACTCATGGAGCTATTTAACAGATCACTGTAATGCAGGTTCTCTATACACTGAAATAAGACAGAGTTTCATTAATTGTGATTAATAAAATTAACAACTGGTTTATCAAACTGGAAAAAATATATACATGAATATAGCAGCCCACTCTGGGAATATGGGGCTTAATAAAATGTTGTCACATATTAGCCTGTGCAGTCTGCAAGAATTGAAACACAAAATGTGACCATGCAAAGAAAATAGATTTTGAAATGTTTGCTCTTAAATTTACCAATGAATTAACAATAGTTAAATTTATTTAAGTTTGAAAGGAAGGTAGCATTTAAGCGACCTACACACACAAACCTCATTCCAAACACAAATTATTGAGGATAAAACGTTTTCCTATTTTAATGGAAAACCACCTTGACCAAATGAATCCCACTCTCCTATGCATGTAAGCTTCCTACAAACATAATTACAGCAATATGCCTAAAACCAAACCAAAGATAGTGAGCAGATAAAACTTTTTCTATTTTTAGTTACAATGACCTTTACCCTACTTGCTTAAATGCAATCCCTCACTAAATTGGGAGGCGGAAAACTACAACGGGCGAGGCATGGTATGGTATTGCGCAAGGGGGGGTTAGAGGGTTAGGGTTAGGGTTAGGGTTAGTGTAAGGGGTAGGGTTAGAGTTTGGGTTAGCCTAAACCCAACCCTAACCCTAACCCGAACCCTAACCCTAACATGTGTCAAGCTTCAATTAAATATCTGAAGAAGGTAACAGAGATATGTACTTGTTGCTTGCAAAGTTTAAAGAATATCAACTTGCAGGCAAATTAACTTCAACATGACATTGTTCAAGTATGATGAAAAAAGTTGTAGGTCTTGGTCAGCGACTGGTTATAAAGACCCTTAACACACATGCATCTTTTTTTAAATAATAGTTCATGTAGTAGACACAGAGATAACAAGAAATATCTTTTTTTTTAAAGATATATGGTGTTGATTGTGGTTGGAGTTTGTGAAAGGTAAAGTGATCAATGAATGAGAGCAAAGATAGCAAATGTCTTTTTCTGTGCAGTTCTTAGCTGCATCACTCGCAGTACGGGATGTTACGCAGAGTTTTCGCGGCTTATTTTACATTATAACATATTGCTGGTCATAATCCTATAGATATAAAACAGAAAATCAAAAGAAGAATGGGAGTGATATTAAAACATATGAGTCAACCGGCCACACGCGAAGTAATCCGTACATATTTGAAATATTTATATGTTGTTCTTCTAACAAACCAGTTTTAGTGGTTTGTCGGGTATTGTTATTTGATTTGATTATTAATTGAGAATCATCGCGCTCATGCTTAATACATTAGTCAATATGGTGGAATAATTCTTGTTAAATTAATCAAAAAAAATATTGATCATGGTATTGTTGAAAACACATTAAGAATCTATTATTATCATACCATAATTACATCGCCGAATATCTTCATTCAACATATTTCTGGTCTAAAGAAAATTCAAGTTCACCTAGTTCACGCGATAGCGTCTATATTATATAACAATTATTTTACTGGCCGCGAACTGACCCTGATACATTGCGGGTTGGAATGCAATGCATTAAAGTGAGGCCACGCTTCCACTGCTGGATCGACGGCTTGTTTAAAACTTTACACATTTACATGTTAAATGGTCAATTTCGAACAAATTTAAAATGGTTTGACCAAAACGAATATCAGGATAGGGAAAAACGATACTTTTATGAACTTAAATATACTAGTACACAGACAGGAATATGGAAGTAATTACTAAAAATGAGAACATAGCCCTTCAAGTACAAACGCTCTGGCGCTGGCAATCCTCTGAGAATAAAAGGTGCACGCACAAACTGTATTGATGTCAAGAGTTGAGTGTAAAACTGTTCTATCTATCAAGCCTTTTCATTAGATAAAAAATTGTTTCATGCTGAACATGCAGTAAAACAGTGTTACAAAGACGCTTTTTCCAATGTTCTAGTGGTATGCTCAAATGAGCCAATGGAATAAATGAAGTGTATTCATTCGTGTCTAGCCACGGGAAATTTTATTTGAATTTTATTGGACACTTACAAAGGTCAGGTAAGGTCAAAAGTGGCGTTGAACAGCTACGCCAAAAAAGAGGTTGCATGTTTACCTTAACCTAATCAGTGCAAAAGGCCAAACACCCAAAGACCTCGAAGTTTCAATTGAGTACCTGTAGTAGAAGCTGTGATTATGAGAAGTTGTATGTTTACTTTTACTGAATTTCAAAGTAAAAAAAGGGAGCTTAAGTTTGCTTAATTGAAGGTTGGAGTTATAGAACTTTGTCCACCAAATGACCCCAGTGAGACTTATAAAGTTTCAATTGAATACCTGTGGCAGAAACACTAATACAGAGCAGTTGAATGTTAACCTTAACCGCAACATTACATTCTGAGGCCATCATCACATATTTGGGTGAGTAATATAGCTTGGTCTATCATTTTAAATAGTCCAGCCGAAAATCCTTATCATCTTATATTTTAATAATTTATAAGAATAACTTATTTCAATAAGATAATAAAAGTTAAAGGAATGAAATTTGGTAAGAACAGCATACAATAACACATATCCAGTTTCATAACAAACAGTCATCGTCCATTTTAGATGGGCTCTCCTCCAATTATTGTACATGTGTGTATTATTATTTTACTATCAAGTGATGCTTAATTGACTTCATTACATAAAAATGTGGCATAACATCAAAACTGACAATCCACTGAGCCTCATTGTGTGGGCTTAATGCATGTGCCTAAAATGTCTTTCTGGATTAGCCTGTGCAGTCCACACAGGCTAATCAGAGACAACACTTTTTTGCTTTGAACAAATTTGGAGTTTAAACTAGGTCTCTTCTTAATGAAAATCCTGTGTATGCGCATGCATCAAGCCCAGTTTTCACAAAATGCGGCTCCACTAGTTTCACATACCTTGCTAACATCCACTAGTTTCACACACCTGGTTAACATCCACTAGTTTCACATACCTGGCTAACATCCACTAGTTTCACATACCTGGCTAACATCCACTAGTTTCACATACCTGGCTAACATCCACTAGTTTCACATATCTGGCTAACATCCACTAGTTTCACATACCTGGCTAACATCCACTAGTTTCACATACCTGGCTAACATCACTACACCAGGCTGCCTTTTCAATATGTGTGGAAGCGACTAGAGTGACGATGATCTGAGGCCCGCTCTTTGAGTCCACGATGAGACGAAAGTCAAGGCCATTGTAATCTACCAGTTTCTCCAACTGGAATGGAAGCAAGGTGCTCTGGGAGTTGGAACTTACGGCGCTAGAAACAGAGTCCAGTGAGGTTGCTGAAATATATGAGATATATTTTTTTAATATAACAACCTCAACGAAATCATTGAATGGAATGATGTTTGTGAAACACAATGCCCCCTACTGCGTCGCTTTGAAGCCATATATTTGACCTTTGACCTTGAAGGATGACCTTGACCTTGACCTTTCACCACTCAAAATGAGCAGCTCCATGAGATACACATGCATGCCAAATATCAAGTTGCTATCTTAAATATTGCAAAAGTAATGACCATAAAGTTTTGTTACAGACACACATACAATGACAGACAGACAGGCCAAAAACAATATACTCCCATCATTCGATCAGGGGGCATAAAAATTGTCTAATAAGGTTGGAATGTTTTTCTGATTTTTAGTCAATTAATCAGACATATTATATGGGTTTCAACTTGCATGTGTCTGACAGTGCCCAAAAGTTTGACATACATTGCACATTTTTGAATGACTGCTTGAAAGGTTTCATGGAGTCTGCAGTAATACATTATACATGTGTTCAAATTGTTATAAGGTATTTTGATAAAAAGTTATCACTCAAACTTTGCAATAAAGTTTAATATGCATGACTTACTACTAAGAAAAACATCTGGTGAACAAGTGTGCATTATATTAGTTAGCATGCAATAAGGAATCTGCTAGCTTAGCTTATGCAAAGATGTTTGAAGTTGGTATTAGAACTTTAGAATCACAAATTCACTGAAATAATTTGAGCCATGCTCTGGCTTATTGTAAAAGCGTAACGTGTTTCCAAGATTAGCCTGTGCAGTCCACACAGGCTAATCAGGGTCAACACCTTCCGCCTTTACCAACAAAAAAATATAATAAAATAAAAGCACAAAGTGTTGTCCAAAATTAGCTTCCAAGGACTGCATGGACACAGGGTAATCTGGGACAACACTTAATGCACATGCATTAAAACCCTTTTCCACAGAATGATGCTCAATTTAGAAGTCAACAAAGCCTTTCCACTTACTGTCTTCTTCGAAGAAGAAAATCTCTGAGCTGGGGTCCTCAATAATAGTGCAATCTGACAGAGGTATCTTCCCAAAATTCTGCAATATACATCATCTGAGGTTAATGAATAAACAAATAATTATTTTATTGTGTTTTTAACGTAATAAATCCAAGAAAGAAGCCAAGGGAACAGATTTGATTATGCAAACTTCAGAACACCTTATTGTTTTTCACAGTGCACTATTAATAATCAATTGTAATTTTTGTTTGGTCCAAACATTTCTTAAGGAAACGGTGAACGAAAATTAAAGAATTCAAATTGGTAGAGCCCATTTTAAGAAAAAAAGTTAAAAATGTATTCAGCATCTATATAATTATAAGTTTCAAATCTGTATATGGCATGACAAAAAATAAAATAAAATGACAGTCAAATAACTTGCACCACTTAAAAAACACATTGTTCATACCTTTACAAGATGAAGACGGCCATTCTCCTTTGCTCGCGTTGTCAGAAGGATATGATTGGTGAAGAGATACACTTGCCGCACTTCTTCCTTTTTTGAAGAGCTCCCAAGCGATGGTAGACGGCCCCTATTTCCCCTTTGTTTCTCCTGATACACTTGCAGCAGAGGTCCTGAAGATTTTAAAAACACAAATATTATAATGTGCTAAGGATCTACACATAAACACTGTAGATTGTGCGAATCGGTGCATTAGAATCCCTGCACAAATTTTAATAGAAATTCTAACAAAATTCAACAATCGGGCAAATATTAGTGCAATTTAGTTTGTGAAACACTATGTCCCCCCCCCATATATTTGACCTTTGACCTTGAAGGATGACCTTGACCTTTCACCAATCAAAATGTGCAGCTCCATGAGATACACATGCATGCCAAATATCAAGTTGCTATCTTCAATATTGCAAAAGTTCATAATGGCCAATGTTAAAGTTTGACGCAAACAAACCAACAAACCAAAAAAAAAGACAGGGCAAAAACAATATGTCATCTAGTATAGACTGGGGGACATTAAAAGGATCAATTTACACTGAATCTGGAATAACAAAAAAAAGTTCAGGGTCAGCACAAACATTAGAATGGGTTGGTTAGTAAAGAAACAAACAACTTCACTTATTTTATAATATACCTCTGAATATACATTGGAAAATGACAAAGAAAAAAGAACAGTGTGGACTATATTGTGTAAATTCATTTATTAAGATAATAGCATTTGAGTACCGTAATACATTTCATAATCAAACAATTTCATCATGCTGCATGAACACAACAAAATAGTTATTCCAGTTTCTGGCAGCAACGAAATCATACAGACATTGAAATAGATGGAACTCAATTTGCATGCATGTTAATACAGCATTACCTGTTTAGATTGTCCAAGTATATATATATGCTTATTAAGAGCTTCACCAAAGTCAAAACCACAAATATTATAATGAGCAGAAACAAGCCATATTTCTTGCATGCAGATACATAGCAGGCAAGCAAGAAATGCTTGTTTCAAACAATACAATAATCTTGAAAATCAATTTCCAAAAGGATCAGGTTCAATGATGATTCTCATATGAAAGATTTTGTCATAAGCATGTCCAAATATAGCAGAGCCCTCTCTTGGAATCCATTCTTAGAACCAAGGGACACCACTCTTAACAGACTTACCAACATGAAAACGACACACATTATTAATTATTTTCAGATCCACTTCTATTTTTAAACACTGATGACACAGATGAAAGTGAGGACAGAAAAACCAATTCTGACCAAGGCTCTTGGCAGCTATGCTCCCAATATTGAAAACCTATACTGAATTCAGAGGGCAATGTGAAACACCAGTTCTTGTTATCCTGCCTGTGATGGTATAAAATATAGGAAATTTCACAAATGTGTTAACAATTGTCTTTCATACCATGTATTATATTCTTGAATCAATATTTTCTCAGATAAAACTAACTAGTAGGCATGGTTGATTGAAAGGTGTACAGTTCAGAGTATACCTGATTTTTCAAGACATTTTAATACATTTACCCTTTAATGCTCAGAATTACTCATTTCAACTATTTGTGGTCTCTTAGAAAATATAATGAAAATAAAGACTTTGGTAGAGGCTGATAGGAATATATTCTTTGAATTAATATAACAGAAACAGAGCAGAAGATTATGTTTGTGAAGGCAAAGTGCTTTTGAATTACAGAGTGCAATTGGGAATTTTTTGCTGGGTAGAACTAAACCATGGTAGCATAAACATCTCTAGAGAGTTGCCTATATCCAAGAATTAGACTTGAAACTTGTCTAAAAAAACTTTTGATGCAAACAACTCTAAATAACAGGTTTATATTAGGCTACAAGGATTTTGACATGTTATACTTCACCTTGTCTTACGAAGGTCTGGTTCACATCTAACAGGATGTCACAACCCTCGATGATCATTCGCTCAATGGACAAATTCTTCCTTATATTTTCTGTCTCACTCACTTCATCATGCATCACCTAGGGAAAAAACAAATAATTAAAACCCTCAGACTTTGATAACTATCAAACAGTTTCCAATACAAATAAAAATCAATTCTTGTTGACATGATTTCAGAACCCAAAAGCATAAGTATAGTTTACTGTATTTGTACAATTGTGTGTACTATTGTCTAAACAACAGTCCGACTTGTTTTCTTGCTTAGATTGCCCAGTGACGGCCAGAAGGCACTATCAGCCAACTTTGCAGATAAATGGTTCATGTATTCCCAGTATTTTCAGTGATTTCTTCAAATTTGTCACTCTCTGGTGTGAAATCGAATTTTGATTTTTGATTAAGTCAGACATTTAGCTCAAAGTGATTTAAGTAGGCAGAAATTTGGTCAGAAAAATACACATACTATATTAATGAAAACAAGAAATATCTTTAAAAAATATATATAGTGTTGATTGTGGTTGGTGTTGATAAAAGATCAAAAGTTATATCAATGAGATACAAAGATAGCAAATGCCTTTTTCTGCGCAGTTCTTAGCAGCATCACACCCACATCAATTACAGGAAATGATTGAAACTATAAAAGTCAACCGGCCACACAAGAATTATTCTTAGATATTTGAAATATTCATATGTGCATTCTTCGAACCTGTTGTAGTGGTTTGTCTGACATTGTTAATTTATTTGATTTGATTGTTAATAATATAGTGAATTATTGCACTTATGCTTAATAAATTGGTCTATATGTTGGGATATTTCAAATTAAATATATCATAATGGTACTTATAATGAATTGTTGAAAACGCATTAAGAATCTATATTGACATACCATAAGTTCACATAGTTAACGCGAGTGTGTTTATATTACGTGTCTGTTACTGACCATGGACTGACCTTGATACCTTGCCGGTTGGAATGGAATGCATTAAAGTGAGGAAACTATTCCACTAATAGGTAACGAGACAATCAAGGCCCCTAGAAATTATAAGCATTTTGAGCAGGTAGCGTTCAAAAGGTTTCACTTATAGTAGCCATTCTTTTGAAAAAATAACAATTATTTTCAAACTCATCCCAGATATAATGTGTCTTGTTCTGAGAAAACTGGGCTTAATTCATGTGCGTAAAGTGTCGCACCAGATTAGCCTGTGCAGTCCGCACAGGCTAATCAGGGACGACACTTTCCGCTTTAATGGTATTTTTAATTTCAAGGAAGTCCCTCCTTACCGAAAATCAAGTTTAGGCGGAAAGTGTCCTCCCTGATAAGCCTGTGAGGACTGCACAGGCTTATCTGGGACGACACTTTATGCACATGTATTATGCCCAGTTTTATCAGAACAAGACGCTAATAATACCACCATTTGTTACGTTCTCAGCAAGAAGCATGAGTAAGTAACAACAAATATCTTTAACCAAGACTATTGTCAAGCAATATGCTCCCCTACCAGTGAAACTCCACCATTTTCAGCAATATTTCTAGTCTATTTGTTGCCATAGCAACCAGAATTCTTGACGCAGGAACAAAATCAAATGACGTGCATAATCTCCATATTTCCATCTATCCATGTATCAAGTTTTATGAAAAAATATGACAAACTGTTAAAGTTATCGCAGGATCCACCATTTTCAGCAATACATCTAGTCTATTTGTTGCCATAGCAACCAGAATTCTTGACGTGGAAACAAAATGAAATGACATGCATAATCTCCATATTGCCATCTGTCCATGTTTCAAAATTCATGAAAAAATATGAAGAACTTTTAAAGCTATCGCAGGATCCAGAAAAAGTGTGACAGACTCACAGACACACAGAGCGCAAACCATAAGTCCCCTCCGGTTTCATTGTCAGGGAACAAAATGATATTGTGGTTATATATTGACTTTGAAATAAAGTTTGACAAAAATTATCTTTTCCAATAATCAAATTGCAAACAAATGCTTTATTGTTGTTGTGGATTTTCACTTGTGAGCCGCATATCCACAGCATGAAATGTGTGTTATTTAGTGCATGTATATGCACATAATACTGGTCGTAAATAAAAATGATACTACGGAAGATCACATCAAATGTGTTCTCACATGGATTATTATGAGTTTATTTCTTCACCATCAAAATATATGGTATGACTAATATTTGATTAATACTCAGTTTTCTTTCGACACATTCAAATCACACCGTGTTCTTATGGCATTTCAGCGAAGCAATTGTGCTGTCTGGTCAGAAGCTGCGCTGTCTGCTATACAATCATGAAATGTTTTGTGATCTCATTAGGTTTTTCCTGACCAGACTGCAAGATGCACAGGCTGGGCTATAGCTACACTGACTGCATATGGCATAAGACCCATTTTTGCATGATGCGGAACTTCTAAAAACAATACTTTTCGATAGAAAATTGAAGTCAAACTGTGTTATATATACCAAACCGGCAAATTTCTGTAGCCTTTTCAGGCTTTTAGGAACAATTTTCATAAGGACTGACCAAGCAAACATTTGTGGTTAGATAATTACACGATTTTTGTCTTATCATGACAATATACTATTTCGTTAGTGTTTGTTTTCTCGTATTGAAAGCAAAACTGTGTTATCAACATTTTGTATAATCCAATTATATATTCTTCCATGGACGTTTAGTGACTTAGTACTGACCCTGAAATTCTGCAAGATGGAATTAAATGGCTAATTGTAACTGGGCCAAAATTTGAAAGAACGAACATGCTAAGAGTTGTCTGGAATTCCTTACACTTAACAATTTCACATCTTTTATGCTGTACACAGTGATGCGGCCAAAGTTTTGGTGGATTTCTCTCGAATCAGCCAATTAAATATTCTAATTTATTCATTCTGCTTGCGTCATGTAAAGGTAATTCAAGATGAAAAGCTTGGTAAAACAGCTCCCCCCCCCCCTAAAACAGGAGACTTGTAGAGTGTTCAACTGGTTTTACCTTAGCCTCATTATGCCATCTTTTTAATGGACTGACACAACATCCCACAAATGTGACTTTTCTTTAATTTGACAAAGTGACTATGTTTTTTTACCATGCATCATCCTGTTGTAGAAATATATTAAACTGAGGCAAATGTTATGAACAATTTTCATGAATATTGAGACAAGCATGTGGGCACTCCAGCGTTTAGTCTTTGTCTTTAATATGAACTAGTGAACAACTTGTTGACACAATATGATCTAGTTTTGCACTGAGGAGAGATATCAATTCGAAAAATCTTCTGCCAATTCTGATGAGGAAAGGGCAATAAATGTGGCATCTAGAGTGTTCACAAGCCTTTTCATTATTTTTTGCCTAGTTACTTAGTTTTTCACCCCTCATGGCCCAGTTTTGAACTTGACTGAGATATCGTTTAGACAAATGTTCTCAATTAGTTTCATCAGGATTGGAAAATATATGTTGCCTCAATTGTGTTCCCAATCTTTTTCTTTAATTTTACCATATAACCTAATTTCAAACACATTTCAAACTTGTCCAAGCTTTCATTGAGGCAAATGACCAAGTTTAATTAAGATACTGCAATAAATTAGGCCTAGAGAGTCTGAATGAACGACAGACAAAAGGCGATCATTGAAGCTCATCATGAGTACAACCTTAAACACATACTAGTAGTTCAAGGTTGTAAGAAAATATGGTTTATCATGTTAGGCATGAAACATTTAAGCACTTATTTAGCCTTGCATTCATCTGTATCCAAGCCTTGCATGATAACCCTGATCTTTCTTATAAACCCTTATAATATTCTCTATTTAATCCAGCATCATACCCTCATAATAAAACATCCCTATCTGATAAATTTTGATGCATTTCAATATTGTTGAATACAGCAAACATGGGAAGTATAGTGAAATGTGTGAAATCTTTTAATGCTTACATGTTGTATTTTGTGTCTATAAAATTATAAAATGATTGCATCCATTTTCGTTTTATCAATCTTTTGTAGTGAAGAGAAAAACATGCAAAAATGGTGGGATAAAAAGAATACAAGGTACTGGTATACAGACATGTTTACTTGCCAATGCTCAATTTTTGGGTTTAGGATGTCAAAGCCTATATAAACGTTTCTGTAATCAAAACTATCTAGCATTCGATATTACCAGGGTCCAGCAAAAAGAGTTTTATGCAAAAAATGCCCAGCAAAGCTCCAGACTAGCCATTGTATTTGTGCAGTTAAGCCAGGAGCTACCCTTATAACTATAAAATCATGCAAAACTTCCAGGTCTTATAATAGAGGACAGAGCAGCTCTTGACCAGACTGCACAAGTGCGCAGGCTGGTCTTGAGCTACACAGGTCGCATATGGCATGTGACCTATTTTCGCATGACAAGGCTCATATCTCCGCACAACACACAAAGACATGCGGTACCTTGGAGTGCTCCTCCAGTCACAACACACCAAGACATTAATTGGGTACCTTGGAGAGTTCCTCCAGTTTGCTTTTTGCATACTCAAGGCTGTTCCTCTCCACATGGTCGTGTGGTGTGTGGGCAAGCAGCTCATGGAGTGTGATGATGTAGCGAGGAATCTGAAACACAAAGGAGAAAGCAGCTGCAAACAATGGTCAGTCAACCTTTCTGTTTATCTGAGGTTGTTTTTTGTGCTCAAGAATTTGATTTAAACCTATTTATTTAAGCCAAAATGCATACAAACTAAGGCTTATTGCAAGATGATCTTGAGCTTGTTTCCTGATAAGAATGAGAACTAAGTGTGATTGGGAAAAATATTAACCCTTTGCATGCTGGAAAATTTGTTGTCTGCTAAAATGTTCTCTGCTGAATTTCTAAAATTATTACTTTCTTCGATTTTTTTTCAAAGAATACTATCAGAATAGCAAACAGTTTGGATCCAGATGAGACGCCACGTTCTGTGGCGTCTCATCTGGATCCAAACTGTTTGCAAAGGACTTCAAAATTCGGTTCCAGCACTGAAAGAGTTAAGAAAGCTCCCACAGTAGTGATTGAACACAGGACATCCTGGTCCCTATGTGTTTAAAATATTCACTAACAAAAGAAATATTTTAAGGGTTCTGACCAATTTTTTATGTAAAGGACATGGAAGAAACTTGTCATGGCTTCTGTCCTATACTTACAGTAAAGGATATTTAAAGAATATTTTTTTACAAGGTACTTATCATAAGTCAGCAATATCATTCTTATCATATTGTAAACTGTTTAAGGTACTTGCCATATCTCAGTATAAATACTCTGAAGATACAAATCATATGTAAGGAATGTTAAAGGATCTTGTTCACAGATTTTGGTATGTTTTTAAATTTGTCATAAGAAGCTTTTAATATTGGAACTAAAAGCTCCAGTATAAAGCAAGAAAAGAATTAAAGAGAGACAAAAACTAGTTTTCCAAACCTGGTCTCAAACCACTGACCCTTTGAGCTTAAACCACTGAATCATCCTTGCTGACATCTTATGGAATTTGTTACTTTATATACGCAATCCAGGTAGTATTACAAAATATTACGATAACAACAGAACTCTCCAAACTATTCAATCTTTTCGTGTTTGTAATGCTTTGTAATTTTCAGGTTTGTAATACGTCAAAAGATGTATATAAGTGCAAATCTGAAAACATTTTTTTTGCAATTTTGTCAATTTACCAAATTGTGAACAGGTCCCTTTAAGAAAGATTTAGTCATAATCAAGTAAGTAAATATCTCATATTAACCTGATGCATAGGATATGTAAGGAATATTTCTAGGGTTCTGGTCTCACAGGCTGGCTTCTCCTCATAGCGCTTTAGCAGGTTGTTGAACTCCGACTTCTGCTTGTATTCTGCCAGCACCTGATTATGTAATCAGAATGTAAAAAAAATGCAGCCCTGTTGAAATAAGTACAGTAAAGAATTGAGTATAATGCAGGGTAATGTATAGAATGCACCTTATTTATTAAGCGGCATTCTTATTATTTGATTTAAAGAAGAGTTATGTTTGTTAGATTGGCAAACAACTCAAAACAGTCCAAGAAAAACAGTAAAACATGGTCAAGTATGTCATTGCATCTACATGTACTTTGTTGCCAAGATAATTCTGCAATACAAATCATGTTCATATCAGCTTTTTTGTAAGTAAGCAATATAGGTATATGAAACCACTCTCGTAAATGGTTTAGATATCAAAATCAATGTTTTAAAAAGATAAAGAAGATCGAAAATTACATCAAAATTTTATTTTCCTTTGAGATTTTTACTTTTCACATACTGATTTGTATCTATATTCAAATATTCAGAGAGTGGACAGGACATGTTAACTTTTATCTCACTCTTAATTGCAGACAAAAGCTAGAAAGGGTAATATATAATATTTTCTGGAGTTACTTAAAAAACTTTTAAGTGCTTTTTTTGGACATGACTTGAATCAAAACAACATTTTATACAAAGTCTCACCAAATAACGAAATCATCTTATTCTAACCAATATGAAACAAAAAATGTATGTAAATGGAAAAGAGTACGGTGATTTAGGCAAACATTAAAGAATTCCACCAACAGATTTTAGATTTGATTAAATATTTGTATTCACAAAGCTGCAGGCTAAAAGATGCACACAAAATGTACTTCTTTACATTGCAGGATATACAGTTCCGTTAATCTATGTTTTAATGATTTCCCATCTTGAAGCAAGGGAAAGAAGAAATATCTACATTAAATGTATTAAATTAAAGTTAGCTTTAGATAAAATATTTGCATATACATGTAATTTGCTTGATTTTAATTATGTCTCACAAACAGTGCATTAATTATTTCTCACAAACACTGTGCATGAACTAAATATTAAATAGAGCATAGATCTAACCTGGAGACTGTAGTGGTGATTCCTAACGTACTCCTGGTATATTGACAACATTGGCAGCAACATGTCAAACAGATCACCTGAAATCAGCAAAGTGAGACTCTCCAAATATTGACCTATAAACATGTTGAATATATTTTGAGCAAGGCCCCTGGGAAAACTGGGCTTCATGCAAGTGTGTAAATTGTCATCCAAGATAAGTCCGCACAGACAAGTTAGGGGCCAAACTTTTCCCAGAGACTTTAGGAAGAGAATTCCTTGAAACAAAAAATGATAAAAGCGTACATTGCTGTCCCTTATAAACAACTGTGGATTGAACATGAACATCTAAAGAACATTTCACGCACATGATTGAAGCAGTGGTTTTCCATGAAGTAAGCTCATTTGAAGTCTTGTTCAGGCTACATATAACCCTTTAACCCTAAATACAGATCAAAACAAGACACAAGGTTTACCTAACACCAGTGTCGGCCAGTTTTCAAGTCGTGCGCAAAGACCCTTGAAGAAAATCTGATGTAAAAACAGCAATGTCTCACTGAAATAAGAAAGATAAATGTATAGTTATACAAAATTTAGACATATGAGCCTCTTGATGCACAAACGGGGCTTATGACAAATGTGGCCAGCACAGCTCCAGACCAGGCCTGGCATTTCACACAGATGGTTTAGGGGCTACCCAGTTGCTATAAAGTCAATCAAGATGACCGAAATGGCATTCAATCGCTCACATGTGTTAACAGTTTATAATGGAATGTCATAAGATATAGTTTATTGACAACAATCAGCACACAGACATCCATATTTTAGTAAATCAAAATAATTAAGAAGTACAGAATGAAAATTTCTGATCTATTATTTTTATACTTGAAAAAATGTTTTGGACAAAGTGATTTGTTTACTTATCTTGGCAATTACAAGTCTTGTCTGAGAAGAATTCATGCCAGTATTTGTTTAGTTTCCATGGCTGTAGATAAGTTATTTATTGTAAATAAATGTTGACAATGATGATCTCATACCCTGTTGCTTTTTTAATATAAACATGTATTGATTTCATTGATACTGCACTTAAATGGTATCGTATCTTGCTTTTTATGCTTTGTCAGTCAACTGTTGGTGGGGATAATCATATGGTAGACCTTGAAATTCCACTCAATATAGATACATGATTTTGTAAGAGTAAGGTGGTACAAATAGCGTGTGAAAAAACAAGTTTCTTATCACACAATTCCAATTAAATGTGCCAACAATTTATTGTGCCTGCATAGAACTTGAAGCATTTATTTCCATAAGTTTAATATATGAGATAAAATCTTGTATTAGGCATGTTTATGTTTGTAGTAATGGGACCTGGTTTTACCTCTTCATGAGGATAGAGATCACATTTTTTTATTTGTTATGTTCCGGAAGATAGAGTTGACATACTTGTGGTTGATGTCAAGTTTCACCTGTTCAGGAAGACAGAGATGACAGCCTTGTGTGTGATGTCAAGACTTACATGTTCAGGAAGATAGAGTTGACATCCTTGTGGGTGATATCAAGACTCATCTGTTCAGGACGACAGAGTTGACAGCCTTGTGTGTGATGTCAAGACTTACATGTTCAGGAAGATAGAGTTGACATCCTTGTGTGTGATGTCAAGACTTACATGTTCAGGAAGATAGAATTGACAACCTTGTGTGTGATGTCAAGACTTACATGTTCAGGAAGATAGAATTGACAACCTTGTGGGTGATGTAAAGACACACATGTCTAAGAAGATAGAAGTGACATCCTTGTGAGTGATGTCAAGACTCGCCTGTTCAGGAAAATAGAGTTGACATCCTCGTGTGTGATGTGTAGACTCACCTGTTCAGGAAGATAGAGTTGACATCCTTGTGGGTAATATCAAGACTCACCTGTTCAGGAAGATAGAGTTGACATCCTCGGGGTGATATCAAGACTCACCTGTTCAGGAAAATAGAGTTAACATCCTCGTGTGTGATGTGTAGACTAACCTGTTTAGGAAGATAGAGTTAACATCCTTGTGGATGACATCAAGACTCACCTGTTCAGGAAGATAGAGTTGACATCTTTGTGGGTGATGTCAAGACTCACCTGTTCAGGAAGATAGAGTTGACATCCTCATGGGTGATGTCAAGACTCACATGTTCAGGAAAATAGAGTTGACATCCTCGTGGGTGATGTCAAGACTCACCTGTTCAGGAAGATAGAGTTGACATCCTCGTTGGTGATGTCAAGACTCACCTGTTAAGGAAGATAGAGTTGACATCCTCAAGGGTGATGCAAAGACTTACCTGTTCAGGAAGATAGAGTTGACATCCTCGTTGGTGATGTCAAGACTCACATGTTCAGGAAGATAGAGTTGACATCCTTATGGGTTATGTCAAGACTTACATGTTCAGGAAGATAGAGTTGACAACCTTGTGGGTGATGTCAAGACTTACATGTTCAGGAAGAAAGAGTATACATCCTCATGGGTGATCTCAAGACTCACTTGTTTAGGAAGATAGAGTTGACATCCCCGTTGGTGATGTCAAGACTCACCTGTCCAGGAAGATAGAGTTGACATCCTCATGTGTGATGTCAAGACTCACCTGTTCAGGAAGATAGAGTTGACATCCTCGTGTGTGATGTGTAGACTCACCTGTTCAGGAAGATAGAGTTGACATCCTTGTGGGTGATGTCAAGACTCACCTGTTCAGCAAAATAGAGTTGACATCCTCGTGGGTGATGTCAAGACTCACCTGTTCAGGAAGATAGAGTTGACATCCTCGTTGGTGATGTCAAGACTCACCTGTTCAGGAAGATGGAGTTGACATCCTCGTTGGTGATGTCAAGACTCACCTGTTCAGGAAGATAGAGTTGACATCCTCGTTAGTGATGTCAAGACTCACCTGTTCAGGAAGATAGAGTTGACACCTTTGTGGGTGATATAAAGACTCACCTGTTCAGGAAGATAGAGTTGACATCTTCCTGGGGGATGCCAAGACTCACCGATTCAGGTAGACAAAGTTGACATCCTAGTGGGTGATATCAAGACTCACCTGTTCAGGAAGATAGAGTTTACATTCTAGTGGGTGATATCAATGCCAAACCTGTTCAGGAAAATTGAGTTGACATCCTCTTGTGTGATGTCAAGACTCACCTGTTCTGGAAGACAGAGATGAAATACTCATAGGTGATCTCAAGACACACATGTTTAGGAAGATAGAGTTGACATCTTTGTGGATGATGTCAAAACTCACATGGTCAGGAAGACAGAGTTGACATCCTTGTGGGTGATGTCAAGACCCATCTGTTCAGGAAGACAGAGTTGACATCCTTGTGGGTGATGTCAAGACTAGCCTGTTCAGGAAGATAGAGTTGACATCCTCATGTGTGCTGTGTAGACTCACCTGTTCAGGAACCTTGTGGCTGATGTCAAGACTCACCTGTTCAGGAAGGTAGACTTGACATCCTTGTGTGTGATGTGTTGATTAACCTGTTCAGGAAGATAGAGTTGACAACCTTGTAGCTAATGTCAAGACTCACCTGTTCAGGAAGATAGAGTTGACATCCTCAGTGTGTGATGTGTAGACTAACCTGTTCAGGAAGATAGAGTTGACATCCTTGTGGGTGATGTCAAGACTCACCTGTTCAGGAAGATTGAGTTGACATCCTTGTGGGTGATGTGTAGACTCACCTGTTCAGGAAGATAGAGTTGACATCCTTGTTGGTGATGTCAAGACTCACCTGTTCAGGAAGATAGAGTTGACATCCATGTGTGTGATGTCAAGACTCACTTGTTCAGGAAGATAGAGTTGACATCCTTGTAGGTGAGGTCAAGACTCACTTGTTCAGGAAGATAGAGTTGACATCCTTGTGGGTGATGTCAAGAATAGCCTGTTCAGGAAGATAGAGTTGACATCTCCGTGTGTGATGTCAAGACTCGCCTGTTTAGGAAGATAGAGTTGACATCCTCATGGATGATGTCAATACTCACTTGTTCAGGAAGACAGAATTGACATCCTTGAGGGTGATGTCAAGACTCACTTGTTCAGAAAGATAGAGTTAACATCCTCGAGGTTGATGTCAAGACTCACTTGTTCAGGAAGATAGAGTTGACATCCTCAAGTGTGATGTCAAGACTCACCTGTTCAGGAAGACAGAGTTGACATCCTTATGGGTGATGTCAAGACTAACCTGTTCATGAAGATAGAATTGACATTCTCGTGGGTGATGTGTAGACTCACCTGTTCAGGAAGATAGAGTTGACATCCTTGTGGGTGATGTCAAAACTCACCTGTTCAGGAAGATAGGGTTCACCTGTTCAGGAAGATAGAGTTGACATCCTCATGTGTGATGTCAAGACTCACCTGTTCAGGAAGACAGAGTTGCCATCTTCGTGGGCGATATCAAGACTTACCTGTTCAGGAAGATAGAGCTGACATCCTTGTGGTTGATATCAAGACTCACCTGTTCTGGACGATAGAGTTCACCAATTCAGAAGATAGAGTTGACATCTTCGTTGGTGATGTCAAGACTCACCTGTTCAGGAAGATAGAGTTGACATCCTTGCGGATGATGTGTAGGCTCACCTGTTCAGGAAGATAGAGTTGACATCTGCCTGGGTGATGTCAACACTCACCTGTTCAGGAAGATAGAGTTGACATCCTCATGTGTAATGGGTGGTTTCTTGGAGCTGGCAGCCATACGCAGGGGTCGCAGGAAGCAGCAGACCAGGGTAGACAACTGCTGGTTATACTCCTCCTCACACTCTACCATGCTGAAAAAGCATAGGAGACTCTTTTGGGAAAATGAGGCTTGATGCATGTGCATAGAGTGTTTTCCTAGATAAGCCTGTGTGTCTGCACAGGCTAATCAAGGACAACTTTTTCCGCCTTAACTGGGTTCTGCTAAGAAGAAACTTTCTTTAAACAAAAAAAAATGATAAAATTGGAAAGTGTCATCCTCGATAAGCCTTTGCGACACTTTACTGCCATGCATTTAACCCCATTTTCCCAGAGTAAGGCACAATCAATCAATGTTTATGAGGTCCTTCTGCACATGAGGCTGCAATATGTGGAATCACTGAATACAAATTCATATAAATATGATTTCTTTAAGTCACATGTATAATGAGTTAAATATTCATGATGGTCATAAATTTACGCAATAATGGAAACATTCAGGGCATTAAAAGCAGAACACTTTAATAAGTTATTAAGTTATTCCACATAATGTGAGTGTATCCCTGAGTAAACCTGTCTAAATAATGTACCAGCTTGATTTTTTTATCACTTCTGCAATATCTCATTTATTTTCACAACTTTAAGATATTGTTGTATTTTTGCTGTGGAGGTAAACTGGAGAAGCTAAATGCTTCCAAATCTGCTTTTTATTTTGTCAGGCTAAATGCTTCCAAATCTGCTTTTTATATTGTATGAGAATGTGCAACTGGACAGTCAACAGTTCTGTGAAAACAAAATACAGTTTTCTATAATTTTCATTTGTTAAGAACTTTCATTAGTCTTAAAGATTAACTGAAAGGGATTCTACATGACTGTGGTCAGATCTTTCTAATTATTTCTATATCTAACTATATCTTATTTCCAGTGTGTATTCTACATAACCCAATGTGATAATATTATGTTTTTGTAAAGTTTTTTACAGTATCTCTATCTAACCACAGTAAATAATCCACTATTTCACCTGAACACAATGCTGTTTCGTTTCCTCATACTCTCCGCATGGGGAGATCGTATATAGAGCTCAACGATCTGCTTCCATCGTCTACGGCACAACCATCCTCGGAAGAAACTCTGAACCTGAAAGCAATTTCGAACAGGTATGCAACATATTTAACAGTTTTATGATTCCTTATTTAAAAAATATATGCAAAAAATTAAATTTGGAGAAATTTTTCAAAATGGAGATCTTATCTATTTCAATAAAAATTATCTTTGGCTACTTGTGTTTGTTTTTGTTTTTTGTTTTTTTTAATGCAAAAGCTGATTATGCAAAATTTTATTTTCTGTAAATTAAGATCTGTTCATACTATCAAAACAGCATTTGTACAAAACCTGTTTTTTTAATGTACTAGTTCTTGGGAGACCTGTTTTACCCTTTGATAGTGCTCATTTCACAGAAATAAATATAATAAAAAAAGACATAACTCAACATTCTGGTTATTCTTGTGAAAATAAGAACACTGCTTTTATATTGCAAAAATTTTACCTTTGAATCAATCTTTAATTTAAAACAATTATTACACTTAATTAAGTAATGAAATTACTATGTATCCATTAAAATGCTTAATTGTGAATTAATCTATATTTCTACAGATACTGAAAATAATAAACATGGTAAATAAAATAAAGAATTATAATATTAAATTAAATTTGCAAGGTAACTCATTTAATGAAAGAGCTAGCTAATATAAGCGTTAAACCTAATATTGCACACATTAAGCATAAAATATATCTTTAAAAAAATATAGCCATAGATCTGATTACTGTTTTCACCACCGTCGTTTGGGTGGTGCGGTGGTCGAGTGGTAACACTCTGGTCTACCATTCCAGAGGTCCCCGGTTCAATTCCCGGCCGGGGCACTGGAAATTTCAGAAATGCTTCAAGTGTTTCCCACCCAACTAGAGATGTACTGGTATGAAACCCAGGTAATTCTCGCGTGTATTAGGGCTATACACTGAGCACGTAAAAGAACCAAGGGATCTATTCGCAAAGAGCTAGGGTATTGCACCCGGATTCCTTGTATCCCAATACTGTCTCGTCTGCTTGCTGTCTCTTCAGCAAAATCGAAGGACCCCATTGGAAATAAGTGCTTGCACTTTCATGGGTTATCCTTGACTGCATGGTCAAAAGAAATGCAATGCACTTATCAATGCCAAATTAAAAAGAGGAACTGTTGCAAGACATCATCCTCGATTCTTCTAGCTTGATAGTACATTGCCGACCTAACATAATGACTCTTATACCTATTTACATTGTATAGTAACAATTGATTATCTATAGAAACAAGATGTCACTTAAATCTGTTTATAACACATAAAGGGTGTTTATTTCATTATGAGACAGCGTATATAGCGGACCCTCTTGATATTTTTCGGCCCTGATTTTCAAGAATCTTTAAATAATTTTAATTAATTGATAATTTAAGGTAAATAACCTTTCAAATAATTATAAATAATTAACTCTTTGATAACAAGGGCTGTTTGTAAAACATGCATGCCCCCCATATGGGCTCTCCGTTGTAGTGAGAGCCATTGTGTGAATATGTTTTTTGTCACTGTGACCTTGACCTTTGACCTAGTGACCTCAAAATCAATAGGGGTCATCTGCCAGTCATGATCAATGTACCTATGAAGTTTCATGATCCTAGCCATAAGCATTCTTGAGTTATCATCCGGACACCATTTTACTATTTCGGGTCACCGTGACCTTGACCTTTGACCTGAAAATCAATAGGGGTCATCTGCGAGTCATGATCATTCTACCTATCAAGTTTCATGATCCTAGGAATAAGCGTTCTTCAGTTATCATCCGGAAACCATTTTACTATTTCGGGTCATCGTGACCTTGACCTTTGACCTAGTGACCTGAAAATCAATAGGGGTCATCTGCGAGTCATGATCAATCTACCTATCAAGTTTCATGATCCTAGGCCTAAGCGTTCTTGAGTTATCATCCGGAAACCCTTTTACTATTGTTACTGTGACCTTGACCTTTGACCTAGTGACCTCAAAATCAATAGGGGTCATCTGCGAGTCCAGATCAATCTACCTATCAAGTTTCATGATCCTAGGCCTAAGCATTCTTGAGTTATCATCCAAAACCATTTTACTATTTCGGGTCACTGTGACCTTGACCTTTGACCTAGTGACCTGAAAATCAATAGGGGTCATCTGCGAGTCATGATCAATCTACCTATCAAGTTTCATGATCCTAGGCCCAAGCGTTCTTGAGTTATCGTCTGACAACCACCTGGTGGACGGACCGACCGACCGACAGACCGACATGAGCAAAGCAATATACCCCCTCTTCTTTGAAGGGGGGCATAATAAACAACAAATGAACAATCTTTTTGACACCCACTTTATTTGAAGTATGCAAAGCCGAAAAATATCAAGAGGGTCCGCTATATAAACTGTCTCATCATAAAATTAACACCCTTTCTGTGTTATAAACAAGAGCTGTTCATTTATTAACCTTCATTAATAATTAGCTTTTTTGATATGTTTCGTGAACAAAATATTTCAATTTATTCCATAAAAATATAATAATCATGGCAAAGGAAATATAATGGCCGGTATCTAAACAAAAGCATAATCGCTAAGACCGTAGCATCAGTTCGGTGCGTTAGGACCACGCGCTACTTACCTCCGCCTTCATTCCTTACTTACTTTCATTTTTAAACTATTTTTTTTCTATCAAATACAGAATTCTATTTTCTTAAGCAAGATGTAATTTTTAAAACTGAACTCCGAATATAAACGCTACAAATCGGTATAAAGTACAAACATGTCAACCGTAAATCTAGATTCTAAAACTCCAAAACAGTATGATATTTGCAAAAGTTTAAGTTATAACTCGCCCGGCTGCCCAAATCAGAAGAAAAGCTTAATATATATTTATATATCTAAAAACTACATAACATAGGCTTTCTAATCATATATTATTTGTCAAAATGGGCCAAGAAATGAAACCATCATTTAAAAAAAGATGTGAGTGGGTACATCAAAGTGTATAACCTAGGCGCTTTGATGTACACTAATTATAAAAGCTCAAAAGTTACGACACGGTTTTAAGGCGCGGTGGTAAAACATTAAATGTTTATTTCTTGTGTTTAACTCGCTATAAATTCATTAATAACAATGGGAGTATACTAAAAATTTGTTTTTTTTTAAAGAGGAATTAATAAGCAACAAGATAACATAAACCAATAAAATCAGATGATTAGTTTTTGCATAAGATTGAATTTACTACAGTAAGGGTGAAATGCTTGATTCATCTCCATTATGCTCCGTGATTGGTCACATTAATCAGTATTCCCCAAGTCCCTGTATCCTGTAAAACTGTTAATATTTTTCGACATTAAATCTTATATTTTCAATAAATGACAATATTGTGGGTACTTTAATGTGTGGATTTTCCAATTAAGAAAAAGTCTTCATCAAAAAATGCATTACATATAGTGGTACAGGCCTGTTTGTCAAATGTTAAATCTGCACAGAGAGAAGTGTACACCAATGTTGACCCATCAATAAAACATGAAAATGTATAAACAAAAACACAGGTATAATCCTGCTCATTAAAGGTCATGAACCTTGGTCAGTGACCTTATATTCTTGTGCTAAGTTTAACTTTGATATCTGTAGTTGTAATTGGGTTGTTTCACATAGACCTTAATCAAAGCAATATGAGGACAGTAACAAGGTCAATTTAGGACACACAGATTGGATTTAATGTTAGCGTAAATGTTTTAATGAATAGTCAAGCTAAAATAATCTTCCCTAAGAAAGAGTGCCAACTTGTTACAAAATACGCCCCTTTACAGGAATGCATATACAGTTGATCTCTGAAGGATGTATTGTTTTTGTAGAAATGATAGAATAGAAGCAATATAGACACAAAAAAACAAGTCAATGCCATGCATGTATGCTATGTACACACACAATTTTAGCATAATACCTCCATCGAAACTCAAGTTATGGATTAATTACTGTTTTCTATGTTTTGCAACAGTGACCTTGCCCTTAATCCAACTGCCCATATGCAATCCAATGCTATGATGATTGTCTCCATTTAAATTATGTACACACACAAATTGAATGCTGCATATCTTAATCAAACCTCAAGTTTTTGAAAGGAAACAATTCACTAGAGAGCGACGCATAAATAATGCAAAGCACAGGGATAATGCAAGAGCTATACATTAGAAGTGCTTCAGACAATCTGGCTGGTAATATATGTATCCCGGAAAAAGCAACTTTTTGGAAAAACCCACTAATCTGCTGGTACAAATAAACATGACCCATTTATAATCCTTTCAAAATCACACACTTTATCAACCGTTATTATTTAAAGGAAGCTATCATTGGTTGATATAATGGACCAGCATTGTTTGTACCGAGGTGATTAGTTGGTTTTTCTAAACTCGTGCTTTTCCGGTATCAGTCTATTGAACTTAGTTTAGATATGACACCCATAAACATTGCCACCAAGTTTGCAAATGATAAGATTAAAACTTTTTTTGCTTTAGAGTGAACAAAGTTTATTTTGCCAGTTTGAAGTTGTAATATCAATTTTACTTATATCTTATAAAATGTTAAGTATTTTTCATTTTTGGTAGGTTTTATCAATAGTCTTTCAAAAATTATAAAATCAACCAAAAATACTTTTACCCAATTTTAAGTAAATTTACGCAATAATTGCAATTTTTTGGGGGAAAAGGTCATACACTAGGAGATTTTTCTAATGCAACACGTGTCCCAAAATTGAATATATCAGTAATGAGTTAATATTTTGATTTAAAATTGCACATTTGATCATTTGACTATATCTAGTGAAAGATAAAGATACAATCATTCATCAGTGACAATTGGGAGCTTTTGCACGTGGGGTACATGTAGGTGTGGTTTTATCTTTTGACATGTGAAAATGGTGAAATGCGATATAATTTTTATTTCATTTCAATGTCTTCATTTTGGGTGGGTTGATACACCAGAAATACATAAAATTAATTTAAAAATCAATATCTCTGGTATACAATTTCAGAAGCTCAACAGTGCAATAGGCATGTTGCAGGCTACCTTCCCCACTTGCTGAAGCATCCAAACATCACGGATGAATGCTTTATTGTTTGCTTGCACATACTGCAGTCAAATGATCACATGTACAATTTTAAATCAAAATATTAACTCATAACTGAGATATTCAAGATTGAAAAATGCTGTGCTTTTGCTAAGTCACAAAGTGTAGTACAAGGCTATATAATTCCAATTTCATTTCAATTTCATCATTCTGGGTGGGATTTTACACCAGGAAAACATCAAATTAATTAGATAAAAAATATGGCTCGTATGAATATTTATGAGCGCAATGTTGCAAGCTGGTTGCAGGTCATTAAGACATGTAAGTGAATGCGTTCAATTTTTCACATTATTATTTTACAATGTATGATTTTGAGAATTTTCTTTTTCAGTGATTTTTAAATTTGTTATGTTTAATATTTAAATGTTGATCAATTTCATTTAAATTTACATGAAGTATTAGATATGTGTTCAATTAGTCTGAGTCCAAATTTCAACAAAATCTGTTCTAAAATAAGGGAGCTATATTGATTTGAATACATGTTGCATAAGAAAAGTGTATAACCAAAATAATAAGTAAAACACCTGTCATAGAAATTTTTTAGTTCCGATTCTCTCAGGATCATGTAGCAAGATGATTGTAACATAAAATGACAGTTCATGGTATCTGATAAGGCAAAGGTCTTTATCATTGTCTTTTATAAAGTATGCAAACATTAATTATTTCTAAACTGACAATTCCACTATAATTACTATCAGGTTCATGTTGGTTTCAATAATTACAACAGTAAATTATATTTTATAAGGCACAATTCTTTATTATAATTTCTTGTAAAGTATTCAAACAAAATAAGTATTTCTTAACTGAAAATTCCCCTATGACTGATGCATCAAAGAACAATTTCACAATTTGTGATGATATCAAAAAACAACAACAGATTACAATTCAAAATGTCGTCAGATTTTTCTCATATTATACCCCATACACCATACATTCTGATTTTATACAATAAACATACTTAGCATGTAGATTTTGTCACTATTTTTTCTCTACAGAATTTCAAGCCAGTAAAACAAGTGTTCAAATGTTTGTAATAATATTATACACAAACAAGAAGGCCAAAGGAACTAGAATCTTGACCTAAGGCCAATCAGAATAGAAAGGCTCTGAGCAGATTTTGTCATGTTTACACAACCTCTCCCCAGTTATTTTTAAAAACAAATCTGACTTATAACACATCAACATTAAAAAAGAGATTAACTGCCCCATCCCCTCGCTACCATGCTTTTCAACATACATAAGTGACTTTTTAACTTGGCAAAGATATAACAAGAATTATCTTTTAAAAAGATATACGGCGTTGTTGTGGTTGTGGCTAATGAAATATAAAGAGTTATATCAATTTGACAGCAAATGCCTTTTTTTGCGCAATTCTTAGCAGCATCACACGCAAATCAATTACGTTGCGCCAAATTTCGTGGCTTATTTCGCATTATTAGATATTATTTACCATTTATCTATAGATAAAATTATAGAACATAAATACGCAAGAAGAAGGGAAATTCAATGAAAATATTTGAGTTAATGGCCACACGCGTACATATCAACTGTACATATTTGAAATATTAATACGTGCGTTCTTCAAAACAGACATGTTGTAGTGTTTTTTCAGACATAGTTATTTGATTCGATTGTTAAAAGTATCGTGAATCATCGCGCTCATGCTTAATCAACTGGTCGCTATGGTGGAATAATTTTTATTAAATTAGTCAAAACTAGTACTTATCATAGAATTATTTTAAAAAATCTTTTATTGACATACCATAATTATATTGCCGAATATCTGCAATAAAGATATATCTGGTCATGTTCACAGGGTTAACGCGAAAGAGTTTATATAATGAGTCTTGAACTGACCGCGAACTGAACTTTATATCTTGCGAGATGGAATGCAATACATTAAAGTGAGGTCACGATTCCACTGCTGGAACGTTTCAAAAACAATTTAACATATTTTGGTCAAAACGAATATCAGGATGGGGAACAACCATATTTATATGATCTAAAATATACGTAATCACAGAATGCAATACGATAGTAATAACTATATATGAGAACACAGCCTTTAAGTACAAACGCTATGGCGCTGAAAATCTTGTAAATGTAAAGGGGCACACACAAACTGTATTGATGTCATGAGTTGAGTGTGAAACTGTTCTATCCCTCAAGCCTTTCTATGAGAGATAAAGTAGATTAATGCTGAAAAGCATTTAACATTGTTACAAAGACAAGGTCGTGTTGCCGATGTTCTGGGGAATAATGCTCAAATCAGCCTATGGAATAAATGAAGAGTATTCATTCGGATCTAGCCGCGGGAAATTTTATTTGAATTTCATTGGACACTTACAAAGGTCAGGTAAGGTGAAAAGCTGGCTTGGACAGCTACGCTGAAAAACCAAGGTTCTGCTCTGGTTTCATGATTATAAGCCAAACAAAACCATGACTGTTACAGTGTTCACAAGCAATGGTTATAGTGGTCAAAAAAAAAACTGTCCCCTGCTACTATGTTAAAGCAGTTATATGTTCCTCAACAGACTGGAACCAGTGTCAACTAAGTAATAATGATAAGAAATGGCATCATCTGAGTTCAAGGTGAAGATAAAAATATTCTGACCAAGTTTCATCAAGACTGAGTGATGATAGTGGTATAGAGTGGTAACATTTTTTAAAGATTTAATTTGGTGACCTATTTTTTAGATGTGTTTGACCTAGATTCAACCTTGGCCTAGATATTGGAAAGAAAACTATCTGACAATGTTTTATTTAGTTTGAATCATAAATATTGCCTCTAGAGAGGTATAAATACAGTCTTTCTAATATTTGAAAATATGGTCTCTACAGTGGTAACAAGGTTTTAGTAAGATAAGACATGGTGACTTAGTTTTGACACACATGACCCATGTTCAAACTCAACCTAGAAAATGTGAAGATAAACAATTTGACCAAGATTAAGGCATAAATGTCTTTTCTAGATTTTAATTTATTTGTTTTTCGGATTTGACCGATTGACCTAATTTTGTAAACGCATGTTACACAGTTTAAAAGTTTGTCGAGATATTGTCAAGATAAACATTCTGAACAAGATTCATCAAGATTGAATGTTACATTTTTTTCTACAGTGGTAACAAGCTTTTCTTTCTTTACACAGGGTGACCAAGTTTTCATCCCAAGTGACCCAGATTTGAAACTGACATATATTTAGTCAAGATAAACATTCTAACAAAGTGTCATTAAGCTTAAGTAATAAGTGTGGCCTCTAGATTTGTATAAACTTTTTTCAAAGATTTGACCTGGTGACCTTCGATTTGACAGATATCAGCCAGATTCAAATCAGCCTAGATATTGTCTAAATAAACATTCTGACCAAGTTTTATTTAGATTGAGTAAAAAATAAGGCCTGTAGAGTTTTACTACGTTTTTTGTAACGTTGGACCTGATTATTTTATTTTTTTAGACGCACATGACCCAGAATCAAACTCCTAGATTTTGTCCAGCTTATCATTTTTACAAAGTTTCTTCAAGATTGAATGAAAAAATGGCATCAAGAGTGGACACGGGTTTCTCAGATTTGAATAGTTGACCTTGTTATAAGATGCATTTGCCACGGATTCAAACTCAGCCTAGAAAAAGTCAAGATAAACATTCTCACAGAGTTTTATGGAGATAGAGTAAAAAATGTGGCCTTTAAAGCGGTAAGGTTTTTCTAACATTTGACCAGGTGACCTTGTTCTTAAATCTATGTGACCCGGCCAGATTCAACATCCGCCCAGATTTAGACAAGCAAAGCATTCTAACCAAGTTTTAGTAAGATTAAGTCATAACTGTGGCATCTAGAGTTGTAACAGCGTTTATAAAAGATTTGACCTACTTAGTGACCTTTTTTTGGATGCACATGAGCCAGATTTGCCTAGAATATTGTCCAGATAAACATTCTAACCAAGTTGTATCAAGATTGGATTTACAATTACAAGGAGATATCATTAAACCAAATGTTCTGAGCAAGTTTGATTATGATTGCACACAAATATTACACCCTAGTGGTAAAAAATGTTTCAGTTTAGCAATGCAAGGAAAGCTACCCTGCCCTCTGGCAGCCTTGTTTTTTGATGAATAAGACTTCTAGAGTTGACCATGTTTTGACCACACATGACCCAGTTTTAAACTCAGCCGAGATATTATTTGAACAAATTTATTGACCAAGTTTAATGATGATTGGGCAATACTTAATTGGCATCTTAAGGTTGACCAGATAAATGTTGATCGACGCAAGACTGACGTAAAACGATGGACAAATGGCGATTAGAAAAGCTCAACAAAGGCATGTTATGCTCAGACTGATGAGCTTAAATGGCTATGCACTAAAAAAATTAATATATTATGCATCTAGAAATAAACTGGTTATAAAGAGAATTATTATGAATAGTTAAAAAATGAAGATATATATTCATATTAACAAAAGAAACACCTTATCTTATTAATAAGTTGAAAGCTATATGAAAAATGGTAACTAGAACTATAACTAGGCATGATGTGTAACCCCATAAACTGCAATAATTTATATGTACGAGTCTTTTATTTTGACTTTTGATACCAATATATGACCGCAGACTTCCTGAAAACAAAAATATGGGTTGACTTGACAAACAATTAGGTGGTATGTGGACCATTATAATAGATTAGTAGGTCCAAAGGATGTTTACCATATCTTGGTCTGTTCCTTCATTTATTAACATTAAAGTTAACGCTGAAGGATACTTAAACCAGCATTTTGTGATTATGTCAATAAGCTAAAATGCTATATGTACAATGAAATGTCATTGGTCTTTCAATAAAATTTGACTTATCAAACCACTTAAGACATTATGCATCATACATGCTGGAAACAAACATGCCGTCTTAAAAAATACTGCACAATATAGATATGCAAATTAAATGAACTAAATTAGCCGCATCATTGACAATAGGTATTAGGCCATATGATGTCAGCTTAGCTCTAGACCATCCTGCACATTTGCATCATCTGGTCCCCAGCTACCAAGTCTGCTATAGAGTCATACAAAAGTTCATGGCCTCTTCAGCTGACATTAGGACTCCTCATTACATACAGAAGCTAAGGAATATCATAAGCTACTCTAAAAGGATACGTCCGAAGGCCTATTTTTGGTTAATATTAAATTTATCAGACAAGTACGTCGTGTGAATCTCATTTATATGGGAGACATTTTGGGTTACAAGGGAGAGTGCAAGATACAGGCGACATTATGGGTTATGAGGGATAGTGGAAGATAAAGGATACATTTTGGGTAACACTGGGTAGGGTTATACATGTATAAAGTGTACATTTTGGGTTACAAGGGAGAATGCATGATAAAGGAGATATGTTTTGTTATGATAAATAAAATCCCACATATTAGACATTTTGGGTTACAAGGAATAGTGCAACATAACGGACATTTGGGTTGCAAAGGATAGTGCAAGACACAGGAGACATCCAAGATGGCTGCCAGTAAGCAATTTTAAATCTGTTGAAGGAATTAGAAACGAGCTCATGAATGAGCTTCATGTTAGCTATATTGGTGTGAAAAGCGGAAATGTTTATGTTAATTTTTATGTGAATCAAACAAACAATGCAAAAGTACCATGATGGGTTGCAAGGCAATACTTTTTAACTGAGTCCAGTACCAACCAACAAACATGGTGACTTAAGTATACCCCCCTTTAAACTTTGTCAGTGGGTATAATAATACAATTATACCATCTTCACATTTTGTTATTTAATGCTATTTATTAAATTCTTAAAGGGGCCTTTTCACAGATTTTGACATATTTTGAAGTTTGTCATTAAATGCTTTATATTGATAAATGTAAACATTGGATCTTAAAAGCTCCAGTAAAAAATTAAGAATAAAATTAAAACAAGGAAAAAAAAGTAGCCGGTACTAGGGCTCGAACCAGTGACCCCCGGAGTCCTGGAGTTAGTCTGAAGTAAAAACGCATTAGCCATCTCGGCTATTCCGCCGAGTATACACAAAATAAGTATTTTATACCTTATATAAGCAATCTTCGTAGTTTCGTAAATTTAAACGACAGCAACAGAACTCTCCAAATTATTCAATTGTTTCGCGTTGCAACGCTTTATAATTTTTATAATTGCTTTGTTTGTTTGTTTGTTTGTTTGTTTGTTTGTTTGTTTGTTTGTTTGTTTGTTTGTTTGTTTGTTTGTTTGTTTGTTTGTTTGTTTGTTTGTTTGTGCAAACTTTAACTTTTGCCATAACTTTTGCAATATTAAAGATAGCATCTTGATATTTGGCATGCATGTGTATCTCATGGAGCTGCACATTTTGATTGGTGAAAGGTCAAGGTCATCCTTTAAGGTCGAAGGTCAAATATATGGGTCGAAATCGCTCATTTAATGTACACTTTTGCAATATTGAAGATAGCAATTTTATATGTGGCATGCATGTGTATCCCATGCAGCTGCACATTTTGAGTGGTGAAAGGTCAAGGTCAAAGGTAAAATATATGGGGTCAAAGTGTTTCACAAACACGTACATCGCTTGTCTATCACAGGTTTTGCAATTGCAAACCCAAACATACATTTTAAACTGAAATTCAAGACAATGTATATCAAAGCTGTCACCCTATTTACTTTGTCAAGGCAATTTGTTAACAATATACAGTTTAGATCTCATGAAACAAACATATTTTCCGAAGTGCTGACTTAAGCTGAATAAGTCAGAAGCAACTGGAATGGTACGTAGAAAAAAAGTATGGCATGAAATACTTCAGAGTAACATGTAAGTTGCGATAGAGCAACAGCTATAGGCTGATAGTGCACAGAGCAATTCTAAATAAGTGTACAGTTTAAGTAACCATTGTATGTTTCCACGTAACCATATCAAGTTAATACATAAATCATAAATCATGTTATTGCAACAATATAAAAAAATTATTCCCTTGGAGTTGCACTGGGCACCATCAATCATTCTCACCATAAACTTTGCTCTTTAATGCTTAACCACTCAGACGCATTTGAAGTCCTTTAGAAAGTCACAGTAAATTTAAGTCCTTTATTAATATATTCAAGTTTGAAAGGCTTCATTTCCAACCCAGAGATACTGGTTAGTAGCAAACAGCATACAACCTGAACAGACTTCCAGTTACTCGCAGGCTGTTCTGGTTCTATCCTGTTTATACATAGCCATTTCCAATATGCTTCTGAGTGGGAAAGGGTTAAAATAAGAAAGGCAACTACCGGTACAATAAAACTGAAAACTTAATAAATTTCATTTCTAATTATAGTACTGATGGTTTCATTAACAAGTGACTGATCAATTACCTTGATGTCACAATTGTATTTTATATACAAACAATATACTAAGTTATGAAACCTGGCCTGTTGTGTAACATCCCCTCTTGTTTCCAAACCTATTTCATTATTATTGTATACATATACTGTGCCATGCAAGACACATTAAAGTTCTGCGTATCCACACCCAAATCCAAAAACATGGTTCTGAACCTTTCATTTTCTTCCGACCAACTAAAGGACACATAGGATAAATAGGTTTGTTTATGAAATTCAAGAAACCATAAGCTGAATAGCTCATTTTAATACTTATATGTCTTACTGCAGGAAATATTTTTTTAAGGTTTTTAGGTGTTTTTTTTTACGAAATAATAAAACACGAACAGAGTTTTGCCCCAAAATATACCCATTTAACTACACATAAATAATTCAACATAATGCAAAACACCATGCACAAACTAATACATCTAGCTAATACATCTATGTAATAACTTTTTGTATATGCTTTTATCACAATATGAAGTATACCTCTACGAAATCTGCATTTGTTCAATACATAGAACTTGTGATAAAAAAGAGCTTTTGATAAATAATAATAAACATTATAAGTAATAATAAAATTACATCAATAGCAAAAATGATATGAACACAGAAGTAGATAGGTGAAAATAAACCAAAAGATTTGGTTAAATGTGTGAAAGAGCCATATAGAGCGAGACTCTTACAAGGAAAAGAGTGGGTGGGGAGTGTTAAAGGTTTTTGGAAGTTCCTAGTGTTCTTACAAAGTCAGTCATCCACAAACCAGTTATTATAGTGTTAACGAATCTTGTTTCCATGACAACCAAAATGCACCATTCTTAAATCATATTAGAATGTTCAATATTTTCATTGGATTTTTTTTATTTGTGTGTTTCATTGCATAGGGGTTGGAAAGTTATTTACTACTAACAAAATATTTCATCTAGTTGCACAACAGGAGGTATATATGAAGGGGGGGAGGGGTATTGTGCACACAGAGGCTTACTTTTAAAATCACTTGTTGTTCGTTGTCTGTCTCCTGAAGAGAACGCCGATCATCCTTTAGGTAATGCATGAGAGTTATAATCACAGCTGTGTTACATTAAGGGGCAACAATAATGTATAGGTACAAAATTCAGACATTCAAATACAATAGGGGCTTGAATTTTCAGGGACATAGTGTGGAAAATGAATGTACACTGCATTGACTGCATGGTCGTAATGATGGTATGTGGATTTGTCCATACTGATAGTTATGTACATGTTTGGTTTGTTATTTTAATAAATTAACTTCTTGACCCTTTCCCACTCAGAGGAAAAGTGAAAATGGTCATGTGAAAACAGCATAAAACCAGAACAGCCTGCGAGATACTCGCAGTCTGTTCATGTTTTATGCTGTTTGCTGCTCACCAGTATCTTAGGGTTGCAAATGAAGCCTTTAAAACTTGAATCTAGCAAGAAACGTCTTTGATTAAATTTAACTTTCTGACAGACTACAAATGAGTCAAAATATGTATGTAAGTGGTAAAGGGTTAATATCATTTTGTACAAGAACAGTCCAAAAGCTATGTGATTTATACTTTTAAACATACTTGTTGAAGATCACTTATCACAATAGCATTTTAGAAAGCCACTCATCAAAATAAGCAGGAACAAGTTCAGTGACTTTTTATGAGTAAATAGCATGTACAGACTATCAAAATGAACAAAAGTAACAGTAGGATACAGGCCATAATATGACCAATAGGGAATGTGAAGTAATCAATATAAGAGTCTACTATTTCAATCTAATAAACACTGACTCAAAGTATTTGATATATCAGTTTTGCAAAGTGATAATAGCATATAATTACTTCCATCATGCAAATTCTTTTATATGCTTTCATAAACTTGGGCCAGTAACTCATTAGTTCTCACAGGTCTTTAGGGTTAGATTACCTCCCTTTGATATGTGTTTTTTGTGTGTGTTAATTCCAGAACTAATCTAATGATATCATGGAAAGCCGAAGAAAGCATTAAATGACATATGCAGCATAGTAAATGTAATTATATACAAGACAAGTATATTAGCAGATAAATTTTATACAGAAGCGGGATTATAATCAAAAGCTTGTCTGAAAAATATCTAAGATCTACTCAAATAAAATTGTTATACAAGTTAATATAATTATAAGAGTAAGTAATAAACTTTGTAAGTTATGTTAAAAAACAGACCGGACAAAACAACGTTGACAAAATACGCCATGGAGATTTTGGTTTACAAGGTGTCACTTACTGGTCAATTGGGAACAAAGAACAAACAGACGGACAGCAAAACAGACACAAGATCACAGAACGACATGTTACCATCCTTTGCCAAAAAGCTTCAAAATACTGGCCAAGAAACTTGATCGCAAAAATTGAAATGAAGAAGTATTAGATAGGGGCCTGAAGCTTTTTGATAATTATGCTTGTTACTATACATACCTTTTTAATCTTTTTAATTTCATCCGTTTCGTCTTCAACTGTGTGATTGAACACTCGATCTTTCTTAAATTTTTGCAACTGTAATCAAGATAAGAAGACAAGCAATTGTTCTTTATGAATCTATTTAAAATCCAAGTAAGTAAATAAAATTCAAATTAAGAATCTTTATAGACATGATGTAAAACTTTTATGCAAATTTCACAAAAGTATAGTTTCACTTCAGATTTTCTTTAAATTGTGTAAGATCTATATTTTCCAATCTGCATTTTTGCAATGACGAGACAATGTTAAATAAGAAAAATAGTCGACAAAGCATTTACTTTGATTTATTTCATCTAACCAGTTAATTTAGCCCTAACTGCATACTTATTGCACACACAAATCTCAAAATATGATTGTATCTGTGCAGGATGCATTTTTGTTTGTTTTAAAGGAATAACGGAAGTTCATTTAGATAATATATTTTTTTATTTTGTATTTGCAAAAGCACAATAGATTCTCTATTTGCTTAAACTGACTGAAGGAGAGATCACCCCCCCCCCCCTTCCCCCTCATGTTGCCTTTAAGTGATAGATTCAAACACCAACATATATGGCAAATATATCAAATTTATTGAAGCAAACATGTGCGCTGGTTGCCATGGTTACCTCAGCCTTGAGCTTCTTGACCTCAGTGGCGAGCTCCTCTGTCTGCTGCACATAGTGCCACTTGGCCTGCCGCTCACTCTCCAGGATCTGACAGCAAGATAGAACGAGCTTTGGTTTTAAAAATAATTACATAGAGCATGTGCGTAAAGTCTCATACCAGACTGCACAGGCTTATCAGGGACGACATTTTTTTGAATATTACTTTTAAAAAAGTCTCTTCTTAATGAAAATCCAGTTTAGGCGGAAAAGCTGCCCACTGCACAGGCTAATCTGGAATGACACTAAATGCACATGCATTAATCCCAGTTTTCCCACAATGTGACTCAAAAATGTTATTTGATAAACATGTATAATTATTGCAAAATTGCATTAAAAGAGTGCCAAGGGCCCTATGTTGCTCACCTGAGACCCTTAGGAACTGAACTTCTTATTTCAAGGTAGCTTTTGTGATGTTTTCTTACCCATCTTACAACATAATAGAGATATCATCTTACAACATAATAGAGATATCATTTAAACAATGCTCTGAGCAAGTTTCAAGATGACAAAGCAATAAACGCATATTTTAAAATTATAACTTGAAATTATTTATAATAAAGGATTATTTAAAAAAAATTGTCTGTTTCTACTTACCAAACTGACCATACTATTTTTGCTAACCCTAAACTTTCTCTTTGGTGTTCCATGTTGAGTTGTCGTATCTTTTTTGTTATATTCATTAATATTGGCTTATACAATTTCTAATCACATAAAGACAAAATGTTGTCGATAAACATCCTTATACTTTTAGGGATAAAAGTTAACAAAAATTAAAAATGTATCTTTATTCTGCCAAAACTCGTAGCAGTTTAAATTTTAAACATTAGGGTCAATTTAATCTGTGAAGACTGAGCAAAAGTAGTTAAAGGTGAGTTGAAAATGCAAGCTTTTGATGTGCAGATGTCGGGACAGACAAGTGGACGTCTGGCGGCATGCTTGAAGCCTCATACTTGGTGGGGGCAGGAAAAGGTTTGAACTAACTACCTTCCACATCATTTTGAGAGATGTAAACAAACTACAATTTTGTAAATAATTGCATTAAACAAACACAAAAATAGCTTGTAAAATCTGTTATCAGTTCATTAAAGGGGCCTTTTCACAGATTTTGGCATGTTTTGAAGTTTGTCATTAAATGCTTTATATTGATAAATGTAAACATTAAAATTTAAAAGCTCCAGTAAAAAATCAAAAATTAAAATTTTAAAAAGGAAAAAAAGTAGCCCGCTGTAGGGCTCGAACCAGTGACCCCCGGAATCCTGAAGTAAAAACGCATTAGCCAACTGAGCTATCCTGCCAAGCATACATAAAATGTGTATTTTATAGGTTATATAAGCAATCTTCGTAGTTTCACAAATTTAAACGACAACAACAGAACTCTCCAAATTATTCAATCGTTTCGCGTGGCAACGCTTTATAATTTTTAGGTTTTTAAATTTTCAAAAGATGCATATAATGGCTATATTAGACCATGGCAAATGTTCAGTAATACTGTTTCCTCACAAATATCATAACTAAACCGAAAATTTGCGAATCTGAAACAACTTTTTTCAATTTTGTCAATTTACCAAACCATGAAAAGATCCCTTTAATGTACTATGTGCCCAAACTGAAAGATCACATCTCTCATTGTGTATGACACAGTAACAGTAGTGCAAGACCTTTGAAAACATTAATACAGTCATGAACAGGGTGTGCTCAGGATAAGGGAAACATCAAACAGATAACCTAAATGTACTTTCACGGATGGAAATGTTTACATATTTATTTATCTGTTTATGTTATGCTGCCAAACTGCCTTTTGCATTTGCATATAGAACTTTTCTGCTTTGTGCTTTTAAGTTTATATACAGAGTTCTGTGAGAGGATTGGCTTTTTTTTTCATGTGAAAAATTATCACAAACTTTTTCAACTAGAAGTTGTTTTTTATACAAGAAAAAAAATTACACATGGAAATAGCTAATATTGATTATAGGTAAGGGGCAATAAGCATCTAAGACCGCTTTAGGTTCATTATGCATTTGTCTGTAAAAATGTGATTTTCAACTTGATAATATGGTAGCTAGACTACTGCTATATTCTGGTTAAGACCTTCTTATCCAGGAAGCACAAACATCTAAAACTCCAATGCAACCATTTGGGTACAATGAACCAAGAGTATCAACTTGTAACAAACTAAGCCAATTTATAGATTTTGTTCTGGAAGCTTTGCATAAAGTTGTTGTACAAATGAGGTCACAGAACAAAAAGAATACAACACGAAAAATGACTACAGGATAAACCCAGAACTTCAACTTTTAAACTTTTAAAATGATAATCTTATTTAATTAAAAAAAATAAATTATCTCATGTAAGGTCTGCAGGAAAGGAACCTACTCTTTTACAGGAACTAACCTTTTTAGCGGATATTGTTTTTCTACTTTAAGTAACAGTGACATTGACTTTAACTTAGGTAAGCTACCTACATGTACACATACAATTTCCACGAATGCTTTATTAACTCGGATTTGTAGTCTGTAAACTAAGCCAGAAAGTGACATTGACTTTAACTTAGGTAAGTTAACTACACATACAATTTCCATGTAACGCTTTATTAACTCAGATTTGTAGTCTGTAAACTAAGCCAGAAGGCTGGGCTAGTAAATAAATAATAAAGAATGACAGCAGAGCACAGACCTGTATCACATGCAGATGTTTTTGTTCCAGTTCTTCTTTTTGTTCCAGGACTTTGCTGTAGCTGCAACAGAAATTAACTCTTAAAGTGCATTACAGACCCGTACAGAAAATGCAGACTATTTTGCAGAAACAATCTATTAATGGTTGAGAATAAAACTAATCCTGATTAATATTTGTGCCACACAATGTTTTTATGTGGCACATTTGACAATTTGTTCCAACAATTTTATTATTGTTTTCACAAAAGCTTATCTGCACACTGCTGCAGCATCCGGGAACGACTAGAAAGTTAGATAGCATAGTGCTGACGATGCTAAATGTCATAATATGTAGTATGGTGTAATCAAATGACGAATTCAACTTATGGGCATAAGTTCATATCATCTGGAATGATGCCTGAAAGTTTGAATGTTATATATTGAAAAGTTAAAGTGAACCCCTTTTCACAAGTTTGTGTCTACAGACAGACAGACAGACAGACACACAAACACACAGACAAACACACAGACAGACATAAGGATAGATGGCAGTGCAGACAGATGGATGGACTAACACATGGACAGAGGATTTGATGGAGGGACATTATTTATGTCTGATGGATAGATTGTCAAAAGCTATTATGATGGACGGATAGACAGACATACAGACGTACAGATAGACGAATGGACTGATGTACGTACGTAGGTACATAGAGACAGACGGACCGACAGATGGACGGACGGAGGAACAGACACACAGACAGAGAGACATACAGACAGACAGATGGACTGAGAAGCAGACAGTCAAACAGACAGACAGACACAGTGATTCAAGGGAACCTCTTTTTAAAGCATAGCATGGTTTCAAATATAGTTAACCATGTAAACCAGGGTTGACCTTGAAATGACCATTTTGTATCCATGGTTAATCACGGTTAATTGCATAGTTTATTGCTGCTTTGGTGACCATTGTTTTTTTTTTAAACTTTAAATTTAGTGATTTTAAGACAACAATATTCAGAAAGTTGTAAGTTAACATTGGCAAGTGTCTTTTGCGAAACAGCTTTTTATCAATTTAGCCGCCTGTTGTGAAAAGTGGGCATGCTTGTCCGCAAAATTTTGTCATAAAGAAGCCTGTGGAGTCTGCACAGGCTAATCAGGGATTCCACTTTCCACATTTATGGAATCTTACGTTTCAAAGGATTCTTTTATAAATCCAATTTAAGGAGAGTCAGTTGTCCCAGATTAGACTGTGGGGACTGCAATGTCTTGGTTAAAATACAAATTTAAATGTCTGTCATAACGGTATTTTTGGTAAAAAGAAATGTCAGAAAGTTATGTTAGGAGATTGGGGACAGTGCCAGTGGCATTATTACCTGTCTGAATCTAGCCCTCAATTTCTCCCACAAAGCTACAAACTTTAACCATGGCTTCTAGATGCCTGAGAGGCAGTGCATCAAATATTTAAGACGTATTGTCATGCTAATTTGTTATCTGATCTCAGGGTATTCAGATATTCGATCCCTGAATAATTGACGGTGTTTTGTTTTGTCCTGAACTTATGTCAATAGAAAAACACTTCTGCAGATACTAATTGGGTCAAGTCGCAAGAGAATCTTTTGCAACACAAGCATAGTAAATTATTTAGGGTCTAAAATTATCCAATTACATCTGTTCATAGGTAAACTTTTCAAAATCACATTACTTCTTAAATTCGTTATATGGTGTATTCATATGTAATTTTTAACTAAAATTGAAATAATGTTTTAAATTTCATCTTAATTTAATTACATATATTTATAAAAAAAATATTGTTTCTTTGTCATGTCTTTTCTTAATGTACACACTAGTCTTATCATATTTTCAAACAACCATGTGATATGGTAAATATATATTTTTCAATACCTCACTAGACATTTTATAAGAAACATTTAAATAAGTCATTAAGTGAAATGCTTGCACATATATTTCCCATCTACTGAGATAGATATGAGAGGAGCAATCAAACATTTATTGAAATGCTAACACACTCACAGGCAGCAGTATCATAATTTTGCCACCCCCCCACCCGGACCCCTGCCCCCCCCCCCCCCCCACCCGGACCCCACCCCCGCCCCCGGGCACCCCCCCCCCCCGAGCTTACCCCAAGGGTTCCAGATTCTTAAATGTACACCTAGTGTGTATGGTTTGACCTTTCAACAACGAATATTGACAAAAATACACAGTTTGAAAAAATAACCCTCGTATAGGTATTATATATATAATAAGAAGAATATGGAACCCCTGGGGTAAGCTCGGGGGGGGGGTCAAATATAGTATACTGTTGCCTGTGAACACACTGTTTTTCACCTATTATGAGAGATACAGAGGGAGGAAGCAGCCATTAATGGAAATGCTAACATAGTGTGTTCCAGCTACAGGGATAGACATGGGGGGAGATCAGTCATTATTTTCCAACACATTGTTTCACATCTTCTGTGATAGATATTCGGGATGAACATGTCATAAACGGAAATGCCAACAATTGCTTCCATCTACTGGGAAGGATATGGGAAGATTTTGTATCAGACAAAGGAAAATATCATGCAAACATAATAAAGGTTTAATGGGTTTGAATGTGAACATAAACTTACCAAAAAGCTCGTCTAATATTTACAGCTAATTTTGCAAGTGTTTGTACATCATATTGTTGGTTAAAATTAATATGTTGGGCAATATTACTTGGAGAAGATGCCGCTTTCTTACCCTCTTAATCCTCTACTGTATATAATAATGCCCGGTGAGTTAAGGTGGGTTCCCACTGCCGATCCAATCAACTCGATCACCAAAATTTCCCGACCAAACCCGACCAAGCTCGACTAAAAAGGGTATACACGACTTTTGCACCTGTCGATAATACCCGAAAGGGAAGTTAGACAGTATAATAGATAGATATACTTCTTCTCGACCTCTTGTCGATAACACACGACCCCCACACGACTCATTCACGACGTCCACTCAACCATCTTTCCGATTTCCGCTCGATCATCTCGACCTATACGCGAGCCCTATACGATCTCAGCTCGACCAAGTGGACCTCAGCTTGATCGCCACCAGATCTTCACACGACCAGATCGTGATGGTCGTAATACAGTCGTACAAAGCGATCTAAAATAACTCGGGTAGAGGTCTAGCGGATCGGGTACAGAGCTCGTGTATGGACGAACAGCAATCGGGAAGTGATCGTGTACGGTCGAGTAGCCGTCGGGTAGCAGTCTAGTAAATCTGTACATCAAATCGAATAGAGCTCGAGTGGATCGTGTTGCGATCTTAGATAAATCGGGTAGAGGTCGAGCGGATCGGGTTCAGATCGTGTAAAAGATGTCAATCCGATCGCCACACGGTTGCTTCACGATCAACTCGTTCTGCTCGACTAATAAACGACCACTTCCCGAGCGCTTCTCGATCCATTTCCTACTCGACAGCTACTCGATATTTTTGACATGTCAAAAAATATCGGGTAGGAAGCCCGACCAATGCCGACCTACCCGACCGCCCCGGCCACTCATGCCGACCGAACCAGACCAGTTCCCGACCGCTTGGTCGGGCTTGATCGAGTTAAACTGATCGGCAGTGGGAACCCAGCTTTATACAGATTATTGCCGTTTACCTTGCTCTTCGTATTGCATCAATCCACGCATTGCACTCGGACTCTGTGTCTGTACGTAGTTCATAGCTGCGTTGACCCTCACTCTTGTACGTTATTGTGAAAATGTACTGAAAAATACAAATGCTATTTCATCAGAATCATATATGAATGTTGAAAAGCTAGAGGGGAAAAGTTCACTTCAAACAATCGTTAATATGGCAATAGGACGTAGATATTCCAGTTCATTACCATAAAGACATAAATAAGCGTTTTGTGGCAAACATTTCACGAGTACAACAAAGAAATAATAAGTACTAGGATAAGTCAAGATAATGGAGAAGGTAACTGTTTTTAAACAGTATGTAACCTAATCTTGACCTGGCTTCACCAAACGACTTTGTCGATAAAATATGACAAATCGTCTGGGTAGGATGATGTGGTGTCAAGTAAGGCGGGATACAAACATCTACTTTAACATATATCCAGATAAATGTGTACATGGAATCTAAACACACCCCACTTGCCCACTTTAACATTCTACCAAACAACAGGATTATTTCGTTCGACTTGCACGTCTTGATATGAAGACATTTTTTGCCGATTTAGTTCAAATCACATCATGCATAGTAGCATTATGGGCATCCTACAAGAACATTATATTTCAACTTTATGCAGATAAGAAATGGGGAGACAAGTGTCCCGCACGTCAACTTGACCTTCAATAGTGTGGCATGATGCTTGCATCTGACATGTTGTCAATATAATATGACCATTTGTACCAGTTTACCAATTTATTTTAAAATGCCATCATGCACAATAAACAGCGTTCTCGTTTACACCTCAAACCTTTATATTTACATTATGATTTTGCAAGGGACTCAAAAAGCCATTGTCTATTGCATTAAAAAATGGAGCGACAATTTCAATCGAAACATGACTTTACTCACAGTTCTTATCACGCACGACTTCAGTGTGTACACGCTCTTGATCCCAGTAAACATGATTTTATTACCATATACAGTAGATTTGAAAACAAGAGAAACATGAAAACATCGATATTTTCACTAAAATAAGTAAAAGAGATATAAGAATAAAACATCATATATTTGTTACTGCAGCAATATTCAGCGACAATAACTAATATTTAGGTTCGTTTTAAAACTGCATCGGCTAAAAGCTTTATTATTATATATTAAGGAATGTGACGTAATAAATAAGTCAAATGATATAGTCTGGAGGATACTTTGTTATTCTAACTTAAATTTGTTTCGGATACATTAATTAGCGAAATATTAAAATATTTCAGACTATTTTATTGAATAGTACATATCTGTATTTGCCTAAAACTTTATTATTTATTAAGTAATACCTCTTATTAAAGTATAATTTTAAAGGTAATATACAAATCTATGGTATGAAAAAAACTTAGTTGGAGATATTCAACATCGAAACTTTGTAAGATTTCATACCGAGGCGTAGTTTTAGCTAGAGTACTTATCTGGCTTTTTCCAAAACCATTATTATTTATTTAAAAACTAATAATTCTTACTTAAGTACTTAACGATAATTTAATGTCATATCAAAATGATATAAAAAACATTGTGCGATTTCAAGTTGAAATTATAAAATGATGGTAACCTTCAATGATTACGCAACTGTACAGCATGATTAGCATCTCTGAGGTTGATTGTCTCATCGGTAGACAGAAGACAGATACGAATCATACATAAAGACAGATAATGAAAACGCGTATTAAGATATGTACAAACATGCACACACAAATGGTTCGATTTGTATACTTATTTTTATTGTACACTAGCAATGCGAGATACTCATGAGGGGGTTTAAATACCAAGTTTTGTTCATAGGTATTGTCCACGTAACAAAATTGAAAAAATAGTTTTACAGTCGTCTATACAAGTATGTATTCCGTACTTTAATTTTCTTAATTTCGAACCGAAATGTCTTTAGCAGATAATTAAGTGCTAAGTAAAACTTCGTGCCGAAAACAAACTAGTCACATATGAAGGAACCAACGCTGGTATTCATCTACATTAGGATGTGCTCTACAACATAACTGCAAACATACAAAATGTACTCTATTCTTAAACATGCTCGACCTCCGTGTTAGCGAAAACCAGTACTGTGTGGTATGAATTATTAAAGGTATTGGCAGTATTGTCAACGTGTATGAAAACATCTAAATAATTATGAATAAACCCGCGTAGTGTCGTTGACATTTAAGCTGTTTATACAGCATCAAAATATTGGACAAAACATAGAACAGCAGCTTTAACGACTGGCATACAAAATCAAATATTCAGGTACGTTAGCCTGTTATTCCAGGTGAGAAAAATGCATTTTATACAAAACTAAATCAAGAACAAAGTTATCAACCACTGTTATGTTCCACCATATATTATGCATAACAATGCATGCTCGTTTACGTAAAACCTGACGAACAATATTCAAAAGCTTACTTGAGTTAGGACCAAAATCACATGTTCATGAGTTCATATATGCGTTTATTAATATGTTCTTGTGTTATGTAATCTTCTTCAAGTTGATGTTAAAAGCACAGTGTACAGTATTACTTTTTTCATGAATGAATTGCAAAAAGTATATTGTGTTCTTTTGTATAAAGTAAGTTACCAATACATCTCATGCTAACATGGTTATTTGATTGAGGACTTTGGTATCTTATGCACAGAGAATAATGCATGGAAGAATTATTTGACAACAGAAAGTGAAGTGCAGTCAGACAAATACTGGCTAGAAACAGTGTTTTAATGAAATGCACAGTGCAACGTGCTAAACTGATGAAACATTTACATTTTGGCCGTGCTTTGTGAAAAGGGGGTTTAATGCACGTGCGTAAAGTGTCGTCCCAGATTAGGCTAATCACTGTAATCAGGGACGACAATTATCGCTTTTATGATATTGTTCGTTTAAAGAAAGTCTCTCTTTAGCAAAAATCTAGTTTAGGCGGAATGTGTCGTCCCTGATTAGCCAGTGCGGACACTTTACGCACATGCATTAAACCCCTTTTTACTGAGCACGGCCCATGTATAAACGAGTCTTAAACCTTCATGCACAATTTTCACAACACTTTGAAAGCTTATGCCAATACTCAAACAGCCTCTAGTAGGGATCTGTGACAAGGTGCATGAAAACGTATGCCAACACTCAAACAGCCTCTAATGGGGATCTGTGGCAAAGTGCATGAAAGCTTATGCCAATACTCAAACAGCCTCTAGTGGGGATCTGTGGCAAAGTGCATGAAAACTTATGACAATACTCAAACAGCCTCTAGTAGGGATCTGTGGCAAAGTGCATGAAAACGTATGCCAATACGCAAACAGCCTCTAGTAGGGATCTGTGGCAAAGTGCATGAAAACTTATGACAATACTCAAACAGCCTCTAGTAGGGATCTGTGGCAAAGTGCATGAAAAATTATTCCAATACTCAAACAGCCTCTAGTAGGGATCTGTGGCAAAGTGCATGAAACCTTATGCCAATACTCAAACATCCTCTAATGGGGATCTGTGGCAAAGTGCATGAAAGCTTATGCCAATACTCAAACAGCCTTTAGTGGGGATCTGTGGCAAAGTGCATGAAAACGTATGCCAACACTCAAACAGCCTTTAGTGGGGATCTGTGGCAAAGTGCAGACTGTGCATGATGATGCCTTTACTTAATTATGTCTCTCAAGAGACCATATGAAACACATGATTGAAATGAATGAGTTTGCAAATTTGCCTAATCGATGAGCGGACTTACGTCTCGCTGCTTGATTTTCGGTTTCGTATGGATTAAGAAATTCAAACAATTCATAGATCCACGCAAACAGAGAAAACACGTACGTTTTATTGACCTAAATGTTGGTTTAACATTTTATAAATATTCGTGCATTTGTTAATATTCGTGCATTGAAAACAGAAGTAAAGTGAAAGGCGAGTGCAAGTGTTACAGTGCAGAAAACAGAGGATAGATCATCCAGAATTGCATTCCCTTGATTTACCTCGATTTTAAAATAGTTCCATGTTATCTGAAATCAGAAACAATTAAATCGTAATAAATAACAAATAATCATGAACTGGTTTGAATTGTTACTACATAAACCAATTGACAACAGGCTAGCTACATGTACAAAAGGTGCAAACGCACAGAAAAATGTGTGTCACCACATCGAAGGGAAAGCTGTTCAGTTGTGACGAATTTTAGTACGTTTAGATTGCGTATACTATGTATGTTGGTCAGTTGTCTGTCCTCATACGAGTCCTGTGAAGCATATATACAACTAGATCGACAATTGCTATACTAATTAGAAAAACATTAATAATAGGCAATGGTAAACATTAATAAAGGACAAGTGTAAAGTACTCACTGTATTGACATGTTTTGCAGATAAAGCGTATTTCAGAACATTAGATGACAATGTAAAATGTTTCAAACATTGTTTCAGAATATCTACGTTTTTAATGACTGTCATGGTCTCATGCTACCAATAGCTTTGGTGTTTATACGTTTTCTATACTGATTATTTTATTAAACACTCAATTTCGACCCGATTAAGTATTTGAACGGATTCAAACCCCAAATGCTTGGCGATGACCGTTCAAAGTCTGCGGCTCCAGCTGTAATCATTTTCTATGTTTCGTGTTGTGTTGTATCGTTCTGTTTTTATGGGAAATTGGTCACTTGAAAGGGAAGGGAACTTTTCGATTGTGACAAGAATTTTTCTCGTGATAAACGTAGCTGGGCTTTCAATATTCGTTTGTAGCATTATCATACAAAACAAGCTGTACCGATCAGCAATTAATCATTCACTGACAAATACAAAGTGAGATTCTCAACGATCTCGAAAACCACGCAAATACACAATCAAAGAAAATTAAAGTTAACTCATCATTATCAACTCTAGATAATCTCTCGACATTGTAGACGACCGCCAATGTAATTGCGACGCCATTAAGGCGATAGTTTATGGCGGAAGGCTAGTTTAGTTCTAGATCTATTGATTTTTATCGAGATATTCGTATTTGTGCCGCAGCTGTTTATGCAAAAGTTGCACAATTTCCGGTCTGCGTAAATTTAACAAAATGATACGTTTTCTTTCCAACGGCAAAATCTACTTTGCTAATACAATATAAATAAACTCTGCAATAAAACATACGCATACATTAGTAATCTAAGTATTTTTTCTATTCAAAATATACATCATATCCTTAAACAAAAATCCCATCCTGCCTGAAGTTCAAAAACCTTTAAGATTCATAACTCAATTTTTTTAAGGATGGAACATGCAATTTCAGTCGCTCTGATTTATTACAGAGGCTTTGATCTGTGTCTGAAGACAATACGGTCACGCAACTAAAGTTTTATATTTTATGAAGCTATACTCTCACATAAAACATTGGCAACACTATTAAGGCTAGTTTGCTTAAACGGATTAGTCCGTAGTAAATGTCATACAAAGGGATGTTTCTATAGGCACAAAAGCGTGCCGATGTTGAATTACTCAATAGGCGCCACAATACTTGTTATTAAAACTTAAGTATTCGTTAAGTGGTCGATAAACAACGATTAATCGAAAATTACATGCATTTTAAATATACTTGCGTCAATGGTTTAGGCATACTGCGATCTAATGCGTATGCAATGAAGATCGTCTTTGTTTGCCCCTGTTCTTGTTTTTACCTTTTTGACTCAACATGCCCAAGACTTGCTTTTATCTCAAGACCAATGCTGATAATGTTCAGTAATTCTGAGAGTATTACAAGCTCGTTTAAAAACAATTACTAGCTTACCATCTACGAACATCGATTGCAAAAATTCCATCGTTAATTTAATAAACTTTGTAGAAACATCATTGCGGATATTATCATCGAAGGCTGAGAACAATTTACATTATGTTTTTATATCACTGACAGACAACAATTTTTTTTTATAAACGCTAATAATTAATTTATATTTATATTTAATGACTTATTACCTCTAATTCAACAAGTATAAACGCTTGTTTGAGTTCTTATTTTGAAAAAGTAATGAATTGATATGTCTCGACTTTTCAGCAGTCAATCATTTCCTCGTTTTCTTAAATAGTGGTCGTTTTTTGTACTTGGCAATTTTAGGAAGTACAATTGATTTAGGTTTCAGCACAGCTTAAAGTCATTACTATTTAGAGTCTCTCGTGAATTTGATAAACGGATTTTCTTCATGGAAGTTTTTCTTCTAAGAAGTAGCCTCAAACACATACACTTCTATATGTTCTTATGTTTTCTGAATATTCAAAAACTAAATACATGTAAATGGTGCATGGACATCCACAAACGTTTGAATTCCATTCTTTATATTTCACAATACCGATCGTTTCATATTTATTTCATAGCAAGGTGTATGGGTGTTTTCGATTTTACTCTCGATAGATTTATATTTTCAATGATAATTAACTTAATTATATAGTGTTTTAATTTATATAACAATCACACGCCGATTAAATAACTGGATTCCGGAATGCGAACAATAAAAACGTAATGGCAGTGGTAAAAGCCGAGATTTATTCCATTCAGCGTTTAAAGCAAAATCCAACAGGTTAACACGAATAGAGATGATATATTAAGAAGACCGCCAGGAAATGGTATATGAAATAAATTTACGTATATTTTTGCGCACTACTGCGGATCATCTTTTATCACAACCTCTGCGCAGAGCTTTAACTGGAACCAGCATAGCTGGATCAAATCCCTGCCTTCATAACCAACCACGTGATGATAGCCTAGCCACGTGTGACACAATTGTACCGATGTTATTTTTACTTTTTTTTCTAATTTAGGTTATTATTTATTTTTATGCCCCACACCACTATAGTGGGGGACATATTGTTTTTGCCCTGTATGTTGGTTAGTTTGTGTGTTTGTTTGCTCCAACTTAAACATTTGCCATAATTTTTGCAATATTGAAGATAGCAACTTCATATTTGGCATGCATGTGTATCTCATGGAGCTGCACATTTTGAGTGGTGAAAAGTCAAGGTCACCCTTCAAGGTCAAAGGTCAAATATATGTGTCAAAATCGCTCATTTAATGTACACTTTTGCAATTTTGAAGATGGCAACTTGATATATGGCATGCATGTGTATCTCATGGAGCTGCACATTTTGAGTGGTAAATGGTCAAGGTCCATGTCATCCTTTAAGGTCAAAGGTCAAATATATGGGGACATAGTGTTTCACAAACACATCGCTTGTTTATTATGAAACTTAAACTTATACACTATATTCAAAATATAATAGCAAATTATACTACTTTTCAAAATATAATGCTTAAACACAAAAATCAAATCCTACCAAATCTGGTAGGAATATCTTGTGATGGAAGAGATTGTATGTGAAAACAAGGAACGACAGCTCTGCTTGGAGATTGCTTTTATCAAAGAACGTAACGTGCATGAAAATAGCAAGACCTAAGTTATATCAATAAATGTCACTCGAGTCATAGTGGTAAACGTCTTTTTGAAATATAAAAGGAAAATATTTTATAAAACAAGAAAAACTGAAAATTTCCATTTACAAATTTAATGATTTTTAATGAATATAACAAAGTAGACCTGAAAATTTCTGAAAATTAAAAAAGTATGTATATAATAAGGATTTTATATTGAGAGCTTTTCTCAGTTTGTTTCGTCTTAATTTAGAGACATTTCTTATCGTTCAAATAAAGACGTGGGGCAGTTTAATAGATATAATGAGTCGTTTTCTGAGAAAACTAGGCATAATGAATGTGCGTAAAGTGTCGTCCCAGATTAGCCTGTGCGGTCCGCACAGTCTAATCAGGGACGACACTTTACGCCTTTATTGGATTTTTGCTAAAAAGAGACTCCATTTATATTGAAAATGTCATAATAGCGGAAAGTGTCGTTCCTAATTAGCCTGTGCGGACTTCACAGGCTAATCTGGGACGACATTTTACGCACATGCATTATGCCCAGTTTTCTCAGAACGCGACTATAATTATTTTGATGCACCAAATGATACGTTTCCAGAATTTGATAGACATATAACGGTCGATAAAATATTAAACGCGGTTAAATCTTTAAAGTCCGGAAAAACGGCTGATTACGAGTGTTTGTTTCATGAATATTTTATTGAAGGCAATGATGTCATCACACGTTTGTTAGATATTTAATGTTAGTTTGAACTCCGGTTACTTCCCGAATAAATGAACCGAAGAAGTGATTGTTCATAGTAATTAGAAATGTTACACGAATAGTTGTAAAGAATTTATTTACCGCTATAATCAATAATCTTGTCGAACTTTTTTTTAAATAACAACGTTACAGTCAGTTTCGGATGCGCAGTTTGGATTTCAGGAAGAGTTTCCACTGAAGACGCTGTTTTTGTTTTAATGTCACTAGTACTATACTATTTGAATTATTAAACATGTTTGTATGCTGTAAACGTGGGCATGGTCAAATAGTTTGGTTATACATGCCGAAAGGTATGTTGGTTAACATTATACAACGCGGACAAACAATGTATTTTGTAAGAGTAATTATGGAAATATATAAGAAAGCTAAGTTTTTGTGTAAAAGCAATTAATATTTACACTTATTGTTTAATTTTGCCGTTAGATTGCGTTAAGGGCATGTAATTTTATCGACATGTATTTCTTGGCTTTACAAGGCAATTATAAATAATTAATTATAGTAACAAAACAATCCTGTATCAGACTGGTTTCTTTATGATATAGTTGTTCAACAGTTGTTTTTGCCGATGATATGTCTATTTTTGCCACAACACCAAGTGAGTAACAATTGTTCTATAAAAATGACCGATTAAGTATTAAAGTGAATACTGATAAATGAGCATTTGAAACTTGACAAAAAGGAAATAGAAGATGTAAAAAATTAATAAAGAGAAAATTAGCGAGAAAACCGGTCAAGGCAGTAACCGTTTTACTTTTGAAAACAATTGAAAGAAGTATAATTTCAAACCCAATTTAAGTAAGTTGTTATACTTTTGTCTCATCAACTTTAGATTTAAAAATGTTCAAAGCAAATGGACATAGTTAACAGTCATGATACTTTTTTTCCAAACCAATTCTTCATTGGTTTGTGTTTACGTTGAATTAGCTCGTAATTTTTCGTATATTTCAAAGTATGTTCGAACTTGAACTTCGGAATCAGTGTACAGCCAAGCTTTTTGCAAAAACGGGTAAACCAATCGGGTATGAAATATCAGAAAATTGTTAAACGATTATGGTTGTTCATTTGTTTTCTTTTAAATTGTGAAAAATGACAAGTTTTTTTTTATTTAAGCAGCGTTTTATGAGGTTTTTTTTTTATCAACAATAGACAGCGGGGTATAAAACGATTAAAAAAATACTTGAACACTATTGACAGAATTAGCAAAATTTGGGGTATGAACGTTATCATAACACTTGCAAAATAATAACAATAGTCTTTTCTAGGCGAAGAAATTCGGAACATCCACTTTGATTTCATGAAGTTTGTTATTCACGAAATATAATTGAAAGAAGCCAACTTTTGTGTTTATTGCATTATAAAAATGACGTCAAAGAAGCATTTTTATTTTCATTGTATTGATCAAATATTAAAAGACTTACGGAAGAAATAAATACCCAATTACTAGTCTATAAAACATGAATCTTCGAATTTCTAATACGGCCCAATACGCCTATTAGGAATGTTAGGAATAAATACTGAAGGGTTTATAAAAGCTGTCGTATCCGGAATGGCTTGCTCGCTAATTGTATTGAGTGTGTTCATTCTATTACATGTATTAGCTCAATCGACATACATGTATATTTTATATACAAAATTATTATATTGGTGATTATTATTTCATTTTTACGCCTTTTCTACATATCGCATGTATTTTCTTATTTATAATGTATATTAATAACTTTGAAGATGTTCTTTGTACATGTCTATTAAACGTTTCTACTGAGTGATTTACGATTAGCGTGTAATTAAAATATTTGAAATATATTGTGTTTAAGTCTCTTTGTTTGTTCTAGTTGATTGAAATGACCCGCGTTCTGGGAAAATGGGCTTAATGCATGTGCGTAAAGTGTCATCCCAGATTAGCATTTGCAATCCGCGCGGCAAATCAGGGATGACCGTTTTCCGCTTTTAAGGAATTTAACATTTAAAAGTATATTCTAAACGAATAAACGAACTATGTAGGCGGAAGTGTTGCGGACTACACAGGCTAATACGGGACGACACTGCACGCACGTGTCTCAAGTCCAGACGACACTGCACGCACATGTCTCAAGTCCAGACGACACTGCACGCACATGTCTCAAGTCCAGACGACACTGCACGCACATGTCTCAATTCCAGACGACACTGCACGCACATGTCTCAAGTCCAGACGACACTGCAGGCACATGTCTCAAGTCCAGACGACACTGCACGCACATGTCTCAAGTCCAAACGACACTGCACGCACATGTCTCAAGTCCAGTTTTCTTGAACGCGGCTTAAATGATGATAAATGGCAGCATTAGACGGTTAACTTAAGGTGATCGATCGTCTGTCAAAAACTCAATGGGTAAACATGTGTTTTCTACAACATCACAGGAACTAGAACAAGCGGCTCAATTGTATAAGTTATCTTGTTATTGCGTTTGTAAATGTAATTAATAATTGGTAATTGTACAATTAACAAAATATTGTGTTAAATCTTTGCCTACAGCTTGTTGCCACGTGGTAAATACTGTCAATTTTCATGAAGGTGCGGTGTAAATGGTAGTAAACGATTATAATGATACGGTGCCTGTTTACAGAAACGATGTCATCGTTTGCATTAACATCACGTACAATACCTCACTTTGTGTTAAAGCTGCTACACATCACGTATCCTGTGGATATAACCCTGTTGGTAATCTCAGGAATACAGTAGGCCCCTACCCCCCCCCCCCCACACGCCCACAAAAAGGCACTTGCTAAAATATTATGACATAAATAAAATTTGATCAAGGGACTCTTTCCGGTAAGCGCTCCAAATAAATAGACTAGGCTTTTGCGATATGTAATTAATTGGGTAACTGCTAATTTTGGGCCGTTCAAATCGTGACTTATGCGATTCCTTTTTAAACGTGAGCTTCGAACATACTAGAAATATGATTATTATACGATAAAGGATCATTTTTCTTCTAACTGAATTTAAATAGAAAAAAGTTTGCGCGACTGCTTTAATACCATAAAAGTAATCGTTTTTTCTGTTTTTCATTACTCAAACGCATTAACCCATCAATGCCTAGCGTCTATAAAAAGGGCATTGACAAACAGCGTAGACCCAGATGCGACGCCGCATGATGCGGCGTCTCATCAGGGTCTGCGCTGTTTGCTTTAAAGAATTTCTGTAAGAAATGTTCTAAATATAAAAATAAATATACTAGACACCCCTTATTTTCGAAATAAATTGATCCAATTTAGGAGGATGGAATAGTCTACTAGGCATAAATGGGTTAATTCCGAGTAAATTGTTGGTATGATGTTGATTCCGGGTTCGCAGTATTAGATGCGGATGGTGTAGAAATAATTTTCAATTTACTCTTGCTGTTAGCTTTTATATTCACGACAGAGAATTTATATCTGTGTATGAAATTAAATGCATTCGTGTAAATTAACAAAGTGATAGCGAATACGTATGAAAGCGAGGTCATTGACATCTAATCTAATTAATCAAAATAAGGAAATAAAAACTGATTGGTCAATTTAATAGCAAAAAATAACATACGACGTCTATAAATTTCTTCAAGTCGTCACTTTCTTGTGTTAGACATCTAGATTCATTGATTTCTGCCAAGAAAACGTCTGCTGCCTAATGCGACTGTTTAGTTCGCGTTTCTCAGGTTCCGATTAGCGCGATATCTCGTGTTTAAGAGTTATTTTTACTCTGATTTCTCCCCTGGAAGCTGTTACTTTAATTTTTCTTAAAATACAAGGACAAGCCTCGAGAACAAATTTATTAAGAGAAAGTGGGGAAAAAATATTTGACACGCGTGTTTCATGTAATATTGTACCTTTTATAATATGTCCTTTTTATCTAAATAAAAGCGTGTTATTTTCGAAAAATTCCATAGAGACAATCAAATGTACATGGAAAGGTTACAATATTTATATGGACCGCTCAATTTTGACGAATGTCTTCACCATCCGGGTTACACAGCGCTAAGTTGCAATGGTCTGTGGCGTTAAAATGTTCTTCGCTGTTGGCACACGTTATGTTTAAAACTAAAATGTTTTAAAAACATAATTCATAATTCATAACCTAAAATATTTATCTAAAACACAACATGTTATGAATACACAAGACATGACAGCTTAACCCATTTATGCCTAGTGGACTCTCCCATCCATCTAAATTGGATTAATTTATTTCCAAAATTAGGGATGTCTAGTATATTTATTTCTATATTTAGACTATTTCTTACAGAAATTCCTTTAAACAATCAGCGCAGACCCTGATGAGACGCCGCATCATGCGGCGTCTCATCTGACTCTACGCTGTTTGCCAAGGCCTTTTTTCTAGACGCTAGGTATAAATGGGTAAAAGATCTTCTGGGTGAGTCCTTGTTTAGAGTTAACATACTTTTTATCCGACGGTATGCTATTTAAATCGTTGATTTATACAGAATATTTGTTGAATCATTACAATTTCATCATTTAAAAAAAAAATCAGACGATTAATGGCATGAAATTTAATACACAGTTGAAGGAAAACATGTTCGGTACCATGTAAGAAGTGGAAAACCTCACTGTCGGGCCAGCTTTGTCCATATACAAGTGAATGCTGCCTTGCTTATGACTGTCATACCATTTGACCTTCAGTTGTGTTTCCAATTTATTAAATATCAATTTTAATGACAAAATAAAGTATACGTTGCATGTTGTTGAAATTAAAAAGAAGTTTAACCTTTGTCCATGAAACCAATGGTTTGGGCATAATTTCTGATAAAGGCCGTAAACAATTATTGAGAAACATTATCTTGACGGTCATTAATCATTTTTCAACGCAACGTGTGACAATACTACTTGAGGACGTCTTCCTGGTATCAGTCGATTGAAGTCTGTATGCATGACAACATGCTAAATTACTTTCATTTTCTCAAAAAACACTTTCCTTTGGTTGCCTTAAAAACCGTTCTCTCAAGTTGTAAAACATTGGTAATAATAATATTACGTGCAACACTTACGTTGCATCGCGCAATCTTCTTATTTTTGTTCCCTGCATACATTTTTTCTAAAGGTTTTGAGCTCAAGAACGTGGCATAGATCACGGACCATTTGCGTTTTAAATGTGTTCTTATGGAAACGTCCTAGATCTGAGAATCCGTTTGAAGCAAATCTTCAGTATTTACAATAAAGTTCTTCTAAAACGCATCGCATGGCAATCGGTGAACACCACATCAATCTTAAGTCAATTAATGTCTCTTTCCTAACCAGATTCCATCAATAACAATAATTTAATGTGGACGTGGTTTAAAATCAAGAAAAACAACAACGTTTGCTATAAATATATACCATAGACGTAATCGATCAATATACGTATGATGTGGCTCTATAGATGAGTTGTGTTCAACGTATTTTCCATTCTTTTTGTTTCGTGTATTTTTAGTATTGTTTTGTGTAGATCTTAATCAAATATGTCTGATTCATCGTTGATTTCCCAAATTTGTATTACAAATATTTGCTACGTTGTCCTGTGCCATCTTTCGGGATTTTTCTTGGTAAAGATTTGAAGAACTTTATTAGTAAGATAACCACATACATAAGATATATACATAATGTATATTATATTCGTTTAATTAAGCCAAACTAGATACTTTTCAGCAAGGAAAGAAGCAAGAAACACCGAGGATTTCAAATGTATCTACGTATAATAGGGTCGGATCTGTCAAGGGATATAACAGGAGAGCCACTAAGGTCCCTAATTGTAGGACTAAGAAGTACAGTAGAACGACCCTGATTTGCAAAACGCCAATCTAGTCCGTGATGTTCAGGACCTTCGAACCAATTAGGCTGGCATGGAGCACATTCAGGATATCAACTTTTGCTGGATATCTTTCTCAGTACATATAAAGTAAAACAGCCGTGTCCAACGTGATAAGTTCAATATTCAAATGTAGTATCACAGAATTGCCAGTATAATTGCTTTTAATTACAATTTACAAATATTTTCCAAAATATTATGTGAAACATTTATGTAGTTTGCATACACTTTTAAAATACATGCAATGGAAAATAAAATTTGCTATGAACAAAAATAGCTCTTTTCGAGGACATTTTATTAACTATAAAATAGCATTGATTTAATAAATCATGAAAAAGAGCTTGTCACAGAAGTGACAAATAACTTAACATAAGAAATATACAACATATGAACCATGCTCTATGAAAAGGGGTTTTATTGCAGTCCGCACAGGCTTATCCTAGACGACACTTTCCGCCTAGACTGGATTTTTGCTAAGAAAAGACTTTCTTAAGACGGAAACTACCATTTAAGCGAAAAGTGTCGTTCCTGATTGTCCTGTGTGGACTGCACAGGCTTATCTGGGACGACACTTAACGCAAATGCATTAAACCCCCTTTTTACAGAGCAAGGTTCATATAGTTTGAAGTATACATAGTGAAGTTGTAGTTTCAGAGATGTTTATTTTTGCTAATAAAGTCGATGGTAACAATAATAGTGTAAACGAAATTCTAACATGAAAAAGGGGGAAAATGTGTGTAACTTGTAACGTAGGCTGATACAAATCGCTCACGCATAAGTTCATATCACAAGGAACGAATCCATACTGATGTAGGAGTACCTATCTGAGAAAGTGTGCTTACGGAAAGATGAACGGACGGACGGACAGACAGTGAGTACGGTGTAAACCCTTTACTACGTATCGATAGGGTACAATAAAAACTGCAAACATACAATCGCTTATTAATATAATACATTATGAAGGTAAACAAACTTCCTGAACAAACATAAAAAGTCAACAATTTATATTTTTATTTGAAAATTTAAGGTTTCTAAGGTTGATTAATAAATCGTTTGAAATTTGGTGCGTGTTTTTAATGGCATATTTAATACAAATATTGTAACTAAAATCCTAATAGCAATTCACATTAATCTCTATTTTGACTTAAAATTCGTTGTTGTATTTCAGAAGGCTTGAAAAATATATACACGTATGAAGACACAGTTCATTCGCCTTTTTGCTTTATATTAGGTAAACGCGATCAGATTTCGAAAATGAAAAGGCTATTTATCCTCCCTATAATTGAGTTTTTTAAGTCAAATCTTGAAATAAAATCGATTCACACCGCATCATTTATCTAAAACAATGTCGTCGCATGGCATTCTGAATAATCGACTACAAATGCCTTTATGTTTTGCTTCCTGCAAACTTTGATAGCGCAAGAAACAGATTTCTCGCAAATAAATGCCTCTTCTTTTGCAAGAGTAGCAATTACACTGAGGAAATTGTCAGGGAAAAACACCAAAATTTCCCAGCAACATTCGATTATCCAATGACATGATTTGCACGGTTAAAGAAGTCAATTAAGCCGGCATTAGGAGTACGTTTGTCGCCGAGTAGATTCGATTTCAAGCAGATGTATTTTCATTGTCGTCTTTCTATCGACTTTACATGACATACCATTTAAACGAGTAAGTGAGTTAAACTGGGATGCATTAATTTGTTTGCTTTGTGATTGATCGTGTTGCTACCAGATCTGTTGTGTCAACGGGGTTTCACTTACATATGTGCGATGCTATGTGAAAAGGGTGTTTAATGCGTGTGCGTGAAGTGTCGTCCCAGATAAGCTTGAGTCCGCACATGCTAATCTGGGACGTCACTTTCAGCTTCTATGATGTTTTTCGTTTCAAGAAAGTCTCTTCTTAGAAAAAATCGAGTTTAGGGGGGAAAATGTCGTCCCAGATTAGCCTGTGTTGACTGTACAGTCTAATCTAGGACGACGCTTTACGCACATTCATTAGCCTGTGTTGACTGCACAGTCTAATCTAGGACGACGCTTTACGCACATTCATTAGCCTGTGTTCACTGCACAGTCTAATCTAGGACGACGCTTTACGCACATTCATTAGCCTGTGTTGACTGCACAGTCTATTCTAGGACGACGCTTTACGCACCTTCATTAGCCTGTGTTGACTGCACAGTCTAATCTAGGACGACGCTTTACGCACATTCATTAGCCTGTGTTGACTGCACAGTCTATTCTAGGACGACGCTTTACGCACCTTCATTAGCCTGTGTTGACTGCACAGTCTAATCTAGGACGACGCTTTACGCACCTTCATTAGCCTGTGTTGACTGCGCAGTCTAATCTTGGACGACCCTTTACGCACATTCATTAGCCTGTGTTGACTGCACAGTCTAATCTAGGACGACGCTTTACGCACATTCATTAGCCTGTGTTGACTGCACAGTCTATTCTAGGACGACCCTTTACGCACATTCATTAGCCTGTGTTGACTGCACAGTCTAA